>NC_068355.1:101283779-101526279 GCF_020536995.1 Dreissena polymorpha | reverse complement strand
TGGGTACGAAAAAAAATGGTTACGAAAAAAATGGGTACAAAAAAATTTAGGTTCGAAAAAAAAATGGGTATGTAAAAAAATGGGAACGAAAAAAATGGGGGGCACTGGAAAGGAGTACCCGATGGGGAACTTGACCCATTCAGCGAAGGTGGAAGGCGGGCTACATTCTCGATCAAATCTAAAAATAACTACATTTGGGGTTTTCCCAGCGTCCTTGCGTTAAAAGTGCCACCTGGCAGTGTCGTGTCGGGTTCCTGTCCCGAACCTTTCGATAAATTTGAAAGAGGACAGGAAGCTGCCTTTACTTTTATCAATGATAATCAGCGAGGTATGCCGAATAAGAAAAGTTAGCTAACTCAACTGGACTAGCTCGGACTTTTACATAGGTCGCCATTGTGAAGAATTTGTTCATGGTATGATATTAAAGGCATCTTTTCACGGTTTGGTAAATTTACTAAATTGACAAAATTAAAAAAAGTTGATTCAGATTCGCAAATTTTCGGTTTAGTTATGATTTTTGTGAGGAAACAGTATTATTGAACATTTGCCATGGTCTTATATAGCCATTATATGCATCTTTTGACGATTAAAAAACCTAAAAGTTATAAAGCGTTGCAACGCGAAAGGATTGAATTATTTGGAGAGTTCTGTTGTTGTCGTTTTAATTTGTGAAACTACGAAGATTGCTTATATAACTTATAAAATACGCGTATTACGTATGCTTGGCAGGATAGCTCAGTTGGCTAATGCGTTTTTACTTCAGGATTCCGGGGGTCACTGGTTCGAGCCCTGCTGCGGGCTACTTTTTTTCCTTTTTATATTTTATTTTTGATTTTTTACTGGAGCTTTTAAAATTTAATGTTTACATTTATGAATATAAAGCATTTCATTACAAACTTCAAAACATGCCAAAATCTGTGAAAGGGCCCCTTTTAAGTAAAACGAGCTGCTTCGCTGAAGCAGCATCGGCAAAAATAAGAAGTTGCCTGCACAGTGTGCCGATACAAACTGCTACGTTCGCGTAACTCGTATTGCGTTGTTGGCTAGTATTTACTGACAGAGGCATTGCGAATGGCCAATGCTTGCAATACAATTGTGAATCTTTCAGTGGAGCTTCTTATCATCGGCATCGCCGTCGGTATCGTTGTTGTTGTTCTAACAGCGGTGTTGGTCGGCGTCTGCTACAGCCTCTACCGGAAAAAGAAGAAGCAGGTGCATCCGCACTCGGACACGGAAACCTTCTACTCGCGATCTGAAAGCGAGACTGAGTCAAGGCCGACAACTGCTTCTCATATTCACCTCGATCCCGTGAGTAATATCTAGAAATAAAATCAGACTAATATAATACCCTCACTGGGACAAACAAACTCATGTGCAATGATATGCAGTTTACAATTTAAATTGTGTATTATCAACTAGTTAAATTATTAACAGAATACATAGATGTACTTATAAGTTTTATTCAAATAATCAATAAAAGACGTTGGTCAAGAATGCAAATGTTTAAAGCTTTTTTTAAACTCATTGTGCCCGAAACGTGTGCATGTCCTTTTTTTTTGTGGTTTTTGTGCTTTATTTTTGCATAAGTATTACGGATTGTTAAAACATATTTTAAACAGGTAAGCTTAAGGTTGCTGCATCGATCAGCAGTTTTCTAGCAGCTACATAATATTTCGGTTTTAATCTTGCTCGCAGATGTTAAATTGCTATGGAGACCACTTAGCGATCGGGTGGTCCTAGGTTAAATACTCCCAGTTGTAGAGTACACAGGATACCCCTCGCCTCCATTAGAAGGCACCACGAACTGGTTATATCACGGAAACGGATTCGAAATGACAGTCGATTAAATTCAGCTGAATAACTTGTTTAACAATTATGTTAACGATTTTTCTGTCTACATCCCCGCCCTTCAAGCTCGGTCTCCTGCACCAGCGCCTGTTACATGCCAGATACTATATTTAGCCGCGTTCTGAGAAAACTGGGCTTAATGCATGTGCGTAAAGTGTCGTCCCAGATAAGCCTGTGCAGTCCGCACAGGCTAATCAAGAACGACACTTTCCGCTTTTATGGTTTATATAGTTTCAAGGAAGTCCCTCCTTACCGAAAATCAAGTTTAGGCGGAAAGTGTCGACCCTGATTAGCGGACTGCACAGGCTAATCTGGGATGACACTTTACGCACATTCATTAAGCCCATTTTTGTCAGAACAAGGCTCATTTGATTGTGTGTGAACACGCTATTTGTACCAAGCCCATGTGGTTTCAGGAGCCAGAGGAAGCGATGTCAAAACCTGTCACCATGACACCATTCGAGCTGAGGAAACTCTACGTGGAAACATTTCCATACAGTAAGTAATATCCTTGCAAAATCCTTCCAACTCCATTTAAAGAGCATATATTTTGGATTTTCTTTATAAATCGTCTCTCATCTTGCAGGTAAGCATACATTATAATCCTATTCGGGTTTTTATTAAAGGTCTAATGCAAAAAGCTTAGTTAATTGAATTCTAACATTATTGTAAAAAATACAGTCAATTCTTTTTTGATGCAGCAAAATGGAAAAAGGGTTTCGACGGCTCCCTGCGGCCACACATGAGCCTGAAGTTCATGAACCCGCGCCTGTATGCCAGGACGAAGGGCGACGAGCGCTCCTTCAGGGACAAGATCCTGAACTACGAACTCTCCGACAGCATTACGCTACGGTCGTCGGCACTCTCCCGGATGATGCAGCAGACGAAAATGCCAACAATGAAAGAAACCATGGAGCCCGTTACTGAACCGAATGAACTTATATCGCCGAGTGACTCTCAGGAAGTAACCCCGAAAAACGACTTTGGTGAATGTCAGGTAAACGAAGAAACAGAAATAGACGCTGAAAACGTGCCGGCTGTTAATTTAGCCTTGACTAACGGCACCGTGGGCGTTGATTGTGACGTAGAACTCATGTGAACACACGGCGGTTCTAAATCGCATGAGATGTGTTAAAATCAAACTAATAGCTGACATCTTAATGTTCTGTCGGTGTCGATAAACCAATATGCCGTAAGGTAAACTGTTCTTCAGTTAGACTTGTTAGTCAACATTGAACATGCGCCTAAAAAAAACACAATTCGTTGGATATATATATATATATATATATATATATATATATATATATATATATATATATATATATATATATATATATATATATATATATATATATATATATATATATATATATATATATATATATATATTGGTGTAGGACCGTCGTTATATGTAGTCGTATGTAGAGATAAATTTGATTCCCACCTGATTTAAAATATACGTTAGTGCATCTTACTTGTTTTCCTTCAAATTATTCAATATATTGTTTTTGCCAATTAGATAAATATTTGATTTTGCATTGTTTTCAGTGTTCTGAATTTCTGGAAAATACGTTGAAATGTATCGTTTAAATCTAGGTGCTTTGAAGTGCTTCGATGTGATACATATCATATTTCTTGAAAATTATCGAAGTATTGAGCTTATTTGGTCGTTTGAGAAACTTTGTCGCTTGGCTTCCTTAATACAGCTATGTTGAAATTCATTAAAATCCTTGAACGACATAACTATTCGCTATGATTAAACATTGTAATTTTTCTTCCCTTTAAATATTATTACATTTATGTTTTTATAAATTTATTATTTAATAGTATATGTGCTGAAAAAAAGGTAAATCGATGAATACATGAAACTTTCATATGTGTTTACTACTTGCCGCACAATAGCATGTACATACATGCAGCAGAATTTCAACGTCATTTTGAAACAGAATTGCCATTTGTCAGCATAATTACATTTGATCGACTGTACATTTACGTCAATAAAACTGTTTTAAATTATACGATGACAACGACGATGATGATGCTGATGCTGCTGCTGATGATGATGATACATCATCAAACATAGGCGGCATTATTTACACATATATTATCTATCTGAATTAACGTTATGTGTGTCTGATCATATGGTATATTGACATAAATGTTGTGTTTTTTTTACAATAATGCACCGTGTGTAGTTTGGACACCGTAGTGTGTAGGCTAGGGCACTGGCACATGCACACCGAGATACTCATACATGTATATTAGTTGGTAGACCAACAACATTTATTGAGCAAAATTGTTCTTGAATAGAGCAACCACTGTACATAAACAACCACATGTATACGTGCGACTTACAATACATAATATAGCAATAAAAAAGACGAAACCATAACGTTTTAACAATTATGTTTCCGACCTTCAATAAAACTGGTTCGGGTGATATTGCCTAATCTTGTGCGAGAGTTGATTGGAAACCTCGGGTAATCAGCATTTAGATTATACATTAATCCATCGGAAATTTCCTAATTAGCGGTTCTAAAATTAAACAAGAAATGTCACCGAACGGACCCAATGAACGAAACTCGAAAATATATTCGTGACCCGAATATGTTAATTTGATTTTCAAATCCGGATATAACCAACCAGGGCAAGTATTCGTCAAACAACTCTCAGACATAAGACTTTTAATACAGAATATAATTTTTAATAATTTAAAAATTCAATAATTGTTTTCATTTAAAGTCAAACTTGAAATTAACCACTAGTAACATATTTCTTTATTAATGGAATTTTATTGCGACCACCATTGACAACATGCACATAATCAAAGTCGGGAGTGTTTTAGCGTGAATCTAAGTAGATGTATTTTCTTTATTCCAAAGCCTATGAATGAGTTATTAAAGACATTCCCGTTTTTTAATAATTGAAAATAGTTTTGCTGTGCACACAAAACTAAATGGACGGACAATAGCGCCACCCACGTCAAAGAATAGTGAGTAACGGTTATTGTACCCTATACGTCCTGCAAAAGTCTAATATGTGTATATAAAGTTTGATTCGAATCCGTTTGTGACTAGGAGTTATGATCTGCATAATAAATTGCATTATGCGGTAGTGCTGTGCGCATGAACATTATTCAATTGAAATAAATAAAATCACTGAAGAGAGTTGTAGTACGTTCAGTCTGCACTTCTCCGCCGTGTTCTTTGTAAATTTATGAAGTTCTATGTTAAAACAGTTTAAATTGAAATTGTAGACTGCACATCACAATAACTCTGTAAATAATTGAGTCGTGTTCTGAGAAAACTGGACATAATGCATGTGCGTAAAGTGTCGTCCCAGATTAGCCTGTGCAGCCCGCAGATGCTAATCAGGAACGAAACTTTCCGCTTAAAATAGATTTTCGGTTAAAAAGGACTTCCTTTAATCGAAAAATACCATTAAAGCTGAAAGTGTCGTCCCTGATAAGCCTGTGCGGACTGCACAGGCTAATCTGGGACGACACTTTACGCACATGCATTTTGCCAAATTTTCACAAAACAAGACACATATTAAAGAACAACTCGTGGTTATTTTACTTTGCACCTCGTCTCAAAACTCCTTATGAATATGAAGTTTTCGTTAGAATGCCTTCAATACCCTTTGCACAAGAAAATTGCTGTTTGTAGTTATGCGATGCACAATAAAAGAAAGCAAATTGAAACAGATCAAGATATTATACAGAAAGAGTTAGGTTTCTTGGACCATACACGGTCTCTCGATATCCTCAATAAATAGTTACTGAATAGATAGTCGTGGTCCTAATTAGCGGACGGACGGACGGGCGGAGAGACAGAAGGACGGACAATACTAGTGCTGAACGCATTTCTTCGGAAAAAATAATATCGTGATCAATTTATAAATCTTCACGACATTACATTTATTTAAATGAGCAGCAAGGTCGCTTGTCAACAGAGGGAGTTATCACGTAATAGTCAAGATAACGACGTCCATGCCGAGACAGGTATTTTCCACCGTTTTATATCCTATATTACTTTTCTTAATTTTTTTAAAAGAAGCGCTTTTTCCAGCCATATGAGTACGATAGTGATTAGCGTTTATTTCGTATTAAATTTCGCTTTATAACTCGACTAAGCTTTCTGCGATTTTTTTAGTGGAGCTGTAGTAAGGTTATCCCGCTAAGAAATTTAGAAGCGAGTAAAGTCGAGATATGAGCGAATATGAATATGAAATAAACGCCAGCAACTTTCTTGCTGATATGGCCGGACATTGAGCTGCATTTGAAAAATAATAGTACCAGTAATAAAGGGTATAATAAGGCGAATCTTGACCAGCACGTTAATACCTCCTCTGTTGTCAATCAAATGTGTTCTTTTCTTTAGCTGGTACACTGCAGGGTCCCCTCGGCGGCATCGAAGCACTAAACGATAGTTCATTCCAATATTGCGGGTACCGTGCTGTCCGACACCGATTTCAAAGTCATCCGGTCCGACTGGCTCTCGCGCCTCGAGCTAGAAACGGGAGTCAGTCGGGATAAGTCCAGCTCCACGGTGTCTATATACTGAATCTTAGAATCGTCAGTGTAGTTCCCAAGAGCCGGCGGTCGACCTGCGCGGGATTTTGAGACTCGCACGACGTTGCTAGTTTGAACGTTGAAACGTTTATGCGTTGATCGTGACGTCATTGATCCTCCGCCTGAGTCAAACGAATTTATCGGCGTCGATGACGTTATGAACGCCGGTTTGTGCGGAAATTGCGGATGCCTGTGTCCATTTGAAAGCTTAGATCTGTGAGATCGTTGATCGCTGTTTCCGCGTTCGGACACTTTGTATATCTTGGGCATTCGGAATGAATCGGACGTCCCGCGCATGATGAGATCAATCTTCTGGAGCTGCTTCGCCGCTCGATTGCTCAGCTCCGTCGCTTTGCATATAGCCGCCTGTTTCATGAGCGCCGTTATTTCCGATCGCAACATATCGGCGTCACGTGACGGTTGTTCCCAGTCCCGTGCGTAGGACAACTCGTCCTGCAGACGACGCTTTTTAAAGTCAAGCTTTTTCACTAGCTCTGATACAGTGAGTTCGAGGAAGGTATCTCCGTGAGTGTAAATTTCTTTCCTAATTTGTTCCACGAGTTTCTCTTCTGCCTCCGTGTCCTCCACGCGGTCTTCTAGCTTCTTGATTTCGTCCATGCGCAGGCGCACTGCGATGTCTAGGGACCGGATACGGATGTCCATGATGTCGAGATCCTTCTTCAGCGTCACTACGATGGGGTCCTTTGGGTGTAGAGGCGGTCTGGAAAATGAATATTTCGGTTATAAGTATCCTTCGGTTATATGTATCCTATGCAATACACGCTGTGAGGTCATTATAATTTATTTTGTGTGTGTGTGAAAAAAGGTAACAATCTTTGCAACAAACTCACATGTATTACACGTATGCGGCTTTTGATGGGAAAGCGCAATTACTATGCTGATTATGTACCGGTAATTAGCGATGTGCGAATGCGTTATGTAGCATAAAGCATATATATGGCTATCCGATGATCCATCGATAAAACATGTTATTGTCATTATAATAAAGTTTCTGGCTTTTGATTGGCGCTGCAATCAGATTCGTACAAGACAGATGACCGACGGTAGACCTAAGCATATCCGTATTGTTTTACTGGCCGTCTAGTATCTACTGTGAACATGCTCCACCGGTGTATTTATAAAGTGCTAAAAATGTATAAATACAATGTATGTATTTTTCTTTCGAATTAACTTTACCCATTATGCAAGTGCAAACTATAAAGTAAATTCTTACGATGGATCGTTCCATTCTATTCCAATTAAATTTATCGTACCAGTTTCAGTTACTTACAAACTATAATACCTATTTATTAATAATACAAGTCAAATAGATGAGACGATCGCATTTACCGTTCTTCCTCCAAGAGACGCTTGTAATTTCTCAGCTCCTCGGTCGCCTGCTTCAGCTGCTTCTGCATCGTGGTCACCTGCCGCTCCTCCATTTGCAACCGGAACTGGAGCTCTGTCAGCTGCTTGCACTTCTCGGCCACCTGGGAACCAGAAGCTGCGATTTAAAGCATCTTCGTGGGACCATGGGTCGTTGCATGTTGATCAATTTTCGGAAAACGGTGGAATTATATTAATTTTCACATTATTTTACAACAGCTGTTCTGTCACGCACTAAATAGACATGTTAAAATGCTCACATGCCACGCCATTTTAACGAATTATACCAACTTCATGCATGACAAATCGAGTATCATTAGAAAGAACTTAGAAAGCATATTCAATTTAATATGTAGTGCTGTTGGCGAACATTAATGTTTTGGCAGTTTAATATCCACGTGGACTTCTATGCCCCACACTATCATATCTAATGTGGGAACATTGATTGAACTTTATTGGTAACTTTAAATCATATAGTTACATACAAGTGATACATGGAATCTTTCGAAGTTAATGTAAAATGTAAAGAAGATACAACCGAATGACGCTTAAACTTGTTAATTCATCATTATGTACCTCTGCAACCTGTTTCCGGAGCTCATCCTGTATATTGGTGGTCCTCATGTCCGTGTACTTCTTGTCCTTTCCCAGCTGTTCCAGGTCCGCCTTTAACACTGCTATCATCTTCTCGTTGCTCGATACAGCCCGGTCCCGCTTGTCTACCTCCATTTTAAGCTTCAATATCTCCACCTTTCCCTCATCTCGCTCCTGTATCACCAGCTCTGCTTCTTCTACCTTTGCTACCGCTTTGTTCGCTATTTCTAGCTTAGTCTCTAACTCGCTCACCGCTTTAGTCGTTTTCTCCAGTTCGCTTTCAAGCGTTTCGAGTCTAGACTTTGCTTTAGCGGCTTCTCCTTCGGTCTTCTGTATCTCATTCAACAGCAAGTCTTGTTTTCTTTCCCAACGCTCTTCTTTTTGTTTATGTGCAGCTATGATGTTCTTATCTGAGCTCTGATAGTGCTTGATAATTTCTTTCTTTTCGTTGAGTTCCTGGTACAGATCGGTTATCGTTTCCGAGCTCCTGCGCACTGTGATGTCATAATCGTTGCGTAACGCGTATAACCGGAAGTTGATATCGGCCTGCTCCTGCCGCAGTCTCTCCTCGATGTATTCCGAGATGGCTCTGATCTCATCTGACGTTAGTTTTGAAGCCAACCGCTTGTGCTCGCGCAGTACAGCTATAATATTTACATGTAAATGACAATCTAATTTTCAACATTAATAACACCTGTGCTTTAGAAATGTAGACCCATTTTAATTGACAATCTTGTCTTAACAATATTCAACCGAAATGTATCATAGTTGAAGGAAGATAATAAATAAATAATCAAGATGATGACTATAGAAAAAAAGATATCGATGATGACACATTTAACTTAACTTTAAATAATTTTATCACATTACTTTTATTACCACTATTAACTGCGACTTACATAGTGCAGTATTTAAATATTTATACGTAAGCCTAATAAAAGAAAAAAACAATCGAATGTTATTTTTATTGAACAAATGTAACTCTTTATTTAGTATCTCACTTGGGGAGGTGGTTGATACCTGCTATGTGATGTAACATGAGAATGGCGATGGTGATCATTATCGAAAAAAGTAACAAATATTAGAAATTCGATTTATAAAATCCATAAAATTAATTCTGAAAATGTTGTTAAGAGCTTATAAAAGCTAATAACAGTAGCAAGCTCCCACAAGCGATTAATTATCATTGAGTTTAACGGCATTCGTTAACCATGCAACATAGGCTATCAATTGACAGCAAGATGAAATAAATTGATATCGGCTTGCTGAGAACAGCCCTGCGGGTCGGATTTTATGAAATATCGACGGGCTAGATGACACCTTAATGACCATGGATTAGGTCACTCGGTGGGAAATTAATATTTCCCAAGCGCAATATTCTGAAACTGTGGCAATAATTTAAATTAAAACAAGACTCTAATTTCCAAGATACGATTGTCAATAAATAGTTATAGGAAATGAGTTTGAAACAAAACAAATCTGGCCTTATATTTAGAGATTGAACTACGGTCTTGTGAATTTATTCGCACGACATCGTACCTAAAATTATTGTAAAATGGACAAGTTATGCGTGCGAACCACCATCACAGCATGCTCGAAATTTATGTACGTACTTATCAACATATATGTTATTATCAAAATATATTGTCTAACACAACAATTGAGCTTTTAAATACAAACGTTAAATTGTAACAATATCAAACGTTACCCTCAAACCCAGGCAATCCGTTCGCAGCGCTCGTCATAGTAAAGCCTCTGTCGACATCGCAACTATAAATAGACTGACGCCCTCAGACCTTGACCTTTGTTTTCCCGCCGTAGCTAAACTCGCCGCCCCTGGACGTTACCTGAAACACATCGTCGTTAATGCATTCGTTGATGCATTAACCCTCTCTCAGTGCACTCTTCAATAATATTCATTAACCAACTATTTCTCTACTGCTCAGTCCTCTTACAGTTATTGTCATTTTGCCTTCTTTTACATATATTCCGTGCTTTGGCAATTGTCTCATCAATATAATGAGCACGTTAACGGTTCTGAGAATATCTACCTGCAGATCGGTAATTACAGCTTATTCAATATAATGTACAAGAGTGAAAGCGGTAGTATCATAATCCGGTATTAAGTCACATAATTTCTTGTGTATATTTGATGTCCATCCCACAGACCAGGTTTTTGTCAGATACAATTAATGATCGATACAAAATAGCGTTGTGTCAAACTTTTCAGGAATATTATAGATAAAAAATACTCGTAAAGACATTCCATTTCACGCTGTTACCTATTCAAAAATGATGCATTTGTTTCGGAATATAAAACACTTTTTAACAAACTAAACTTGTATCTGTCCAATGTTCTGTGCCATATAGATAGTGAGATAAACCAACGTCGAGTGTATTGTACGACTGCCACACAGTCACAACACTCATCTATGGGTAAATTTCTATCATAGTATAAACAAACAAATATTGGCCTTGTATCGCACTTAGAGGTACTTTACAGGAAACAAAACCTGTCGTAAAAGATAAATGAGTATTTATTATGATTTTAGTACCAATAATAAATATTGCGAAGATTGATGCACGTAGTTGATCGTTCATCAAGGCGGCAATGCACTGTAAAACTATGCTACGATTCAAATGTCGATTCTGGACCTAAGTTGTCCGTAATGAAACAACTTCAGAGTCATTCAGAGGCTTTGGTGGTTTTGAAAATGCGGTCTGTAGCAAACGTTAATTACCATTAGAACTGTGATCATCGGCGTTTGCCATTAACGAAAACGAGTGTGTGTCAAATACCCGTACTTAAAAACACTGGAAGGAGATAAAAACGTATTTGGCACAACCATCGTGTATGCCCTACAACCTATTTGTACGCCTTGCGACGCGTGTGCCATGCAATGTGTATGCCCTGCAATGCGTGTGCCATGCAATGTGTATGCCCTGCAATGCGTGTGCCATGCAATGCGTGCGCCTGAGATATATATGGCTCAAAATGTCCACGCCCAACGATGTATATGCCCTGCAATCTATATGCCCTACAATGTATATGCCCTACAATGTATATGCCCTGCAATCTATATGCCCTGCAATCTATATGCCCTACAATGTATATGCCCTGCAATCTATATGTCATACAATGTATATGCCCTGCAATCTATATGCCATACAATGTATATGCCCTGCAATCTATATGCCCTACAATGTTTATGCCCTGCAATCTATATGCCATACAATGTATATGCCCTGCAATCTATATGCCATACAATGTATATGCCCTGCAATCTATATGCCCTACAATGTTTATGCCCTGCAATCTATATGCCCTACAATGTTTATGCCCTGCAATCTATATGCCCTACAATGTATATGCCCTGCAATCTATATGCCATACAATGTGTATGACCTGCAATCTATATGCCCTACAATGTATATGCCCTGCAATCTATATGCCCTACAATGTATATGCCCTGCAATCTATATGCCCTACAATGTATATGCCCTGCAATCTATATGCCATACAATGTATATGCCCTGCAATCTATATGCCCTACAATGTATATGCCCTGCAATATATATGCCATACAATGTATATGCCCTGCAATCTATATGCCCTACAATGTATATGCCCTGCAATCTATATGCCCTACAATGTTTATGCCCTGCAATCTATATGCCCTACAATGTATATGCCCTGCAATCTATATGCCCTACAATGTATATGCCCTGCAATCTATATGCCATACAATGTATATGCCCTGCAATCTATATGCCCTACAATGCTTATGCCCTGCAATCTATATGCCATACAATGTATATGTCCTGCAATCTATATGCCCTACAATGTATATGCCCTGCAATCTATATGCCATACAATGTATATGCCCTGCAATCTATATGCCATACAATGTATATGCCCTGCAATCTATATGCCATACAATGTATATGCCCTGCAATCTATATGCCATACAATGTATATGCCCTGCAATCTATATGCCATACAATGTATATGCCCTGCAATATATATGCCATACAATGTATATGCCCTGCAATCTATATGCCATACAATGTATATGCCCTGCAATCTATATGCCCTACAATGTTTATGCCTTGCAATCTATATGCCCTACAATGTATATGCCCTGCAATCTATATGCCCTACAATGTGAATGACCTGCAATATGCATTGACTACAATGTATGCCCCGTTGTGTGTCAACCCTACAATGTGTGTGCCCGCAATTTGAATGTCCTGCAATGTGTATGCCCTGATATGTGTATGCCCTACACTGTATATGCCACGCACCATGTGTACCCAGCACACCGTGTGTACCCCGCACACCGTGTGCATCCCGCAATGTGTGTGCCCTGCAATGTGTATGCCTTGATATGTGTATGACCTACAATGTATATGCCCCGCACCGTGTGTACCCCACACCTTGTGTACCCCGCACTGTGTGTGCCCTGCAATGTATATGCCCCCATATTTGTATGCCCTTCAATGTATATGCCCCGCACCGTGTGTACTAAAATGTGTATGTCCTGCAATGTGTATGCCCTTCAATTGATATGCCCTACAATGGGTATGCCCTACACTGTTATTGCCCTAAAATCGGTATGACCTACAATGTGTTTGCCCGTCAATTAGAATTAAAGACAAGTAATATGCCCCGCAATGTGTATGCCCTCAAATGAGTATGCTCTGCAGTTCGTGTGTTCTACAATGTGTATGTCCTACAATGGATATACTGTGAAATGTGTACACCAAGAAATGTGTATGCCATGCAATGTGTATGCCCTACAATGGTTATGCCCTGCATTGTATATGCTCCCTTTAAGTGTATGCCCTAGTGTGCATATGCCCTGCAATGTACATGTTGTGTAATGTATTTGTCTTATAATGTAAATGTCCTAAAATGAGTATGCCCTACAGTGGGTATGTCCTTCAATGGGTATGCCCTGCAATGTGTACACCCTGCAATTCGTTTGTCCTACCAGGCGTATGTCCTACCATGCGTATTCACAACAATATGTATTCCCCACAATGTGTTTGCCCTCTAATGTGTATGCCATACAATGGGTATGCCCTTCAAAGGGTATACCCAGCAATGCGTACATCCGGCAATGCGTATGCTCTGCTATGTGAATGCCCTAAAATGTGTTTGCCCTGCTTTGTGTATGCCCTTAAATATATATATATATATATATATATATATATATATATATATATATATATATATATATATATATATATATATATATATATATATATATATATATATATATATATATATATAGTTATATAAGCACGCTGCACATTTTTTACTTTTATTATATATATATATATATATATATATCCTGCAATGTGTATGCCTGAAATGTGTACACGCTGCAATGCGTATGCCCTGCAATGTGTATGCCCTACAACATGAATGCCCTTCAATGTGTACACTCTAAAATGAGTATGCCCAACAATGTATTTGCTCAACAATGTGTATGCCCTTCAATGTGTATGCCCTACAATGGGTACATCCTGCTAAGTGAACGCCCTACAATGTGTATGCCCTGCAATGTGTATTTCATGCAATAGGTATGCCCCAAAATGGGTATTCCTAAAATGTGTATGCCCTACAATTAGGCATGCCTTACAATGTGTATAACCTAAAATGTAAATTGCTTACATATGTATGCCCTGGTATGTGTATATGCCTTGTTATGTATATACCCTACAAAATGTATACCCTGCAATGTAAATACATTGCAATATGTATCCCCTACAATATGTTTGTCCTAAAATGTGTATGCCCTGCAGTGTATATGACCTGCAATGTGTAAGCTCTGCAATATATATGCCCTTCAATGTGTATGCCTCACAATTTGTTTGCCCTACCATATGTATGGCCCGTGTATGCCGTGCAATATATATGCCCTGCAATTTGTATTTCCTACAATTTGTATGACCTTCAATGCGAATGCGCAAAAATATGTATGCCACTAAATGTGCATGCCCTACAGGGGGTATGCCCTACCATGTGTATGATCTGCATTGTATATTCCTAGACCTAGATCTAGACCTTTTCATGTATTGATACTTTATTTAACAACTTATGGAATTCAATACTGATCACATGTCATGCCTCATATATGTTACTATGTTTTGATCATGCATACTCATGGACGGTTTGTCTATTGTATATATTGAATAAACCATATATTCCCCGCAAGTTGTATACTTTGCAATGTAGATTCCCCGAAATTTATATGCCCCGCAATGTGTTAATCCTGCAATGTATATTTCCTGCAAAGTGTATGACCTGCAACGTACATCCCCTTCAATGTACATGCCTCGCATTGAATATCCCCCGCAAAGTGTATACAGTTCCATTTATATGTTCTTTAATTTGTATGCCCTGCCATATGTATGCCCTACAATGTGTATGTCCTACAATGTGTTTGCCATGCAATGTGTGTGTCCCGAAATGTGTATACCCTAGTTGCAATAATCCAACTCCCAGCTATTGATCCTCCTGGTCGTTGGGAGCTGTACGTATGTACTCATAAAAGCTCAGAGCATTCAAGAGGAACTAGTGTATACCCCACAATATGTATGCCATTTGTATGCCCTGCAATGTCTATGCCTTACAATGTGCAGGGCCTCAGTGTATGTCCAACATTATGTATGCCCTACAATGTGTTTATCCTACAATGTGTATGCCATGCAATGTGTATGTCCCGAAATGTGTATACCCCACAATGTGTATGCACTACAATGTGTATGCACTACAATGTGTATGCCCTACAATGTGTATACCCCACAATGTGTATGCACTACAATGTGTATGCACTACAATGTGTATGCCCTACAATGTGTATACCCCACAATGTGTATGCACTACAATGTGTATGCCCCGCAATGTGTATGCACTACAATGTGTATGCCCCGCAATGTGTATGCACTACAATGTGTATACCCCACAATGTGTATGCACTACAATGTGTATGCCCCGCAATGTGTATGCTCTACAATGTGTATTCCCTGCAATGTGTACGACCCAAAATTTGTACGACCTACAATGTGTATGCCCTAAAATGTATGTGCCCTGCAATTTGTATGCCCCTCTATGATTTTGCCATGCAAAGTGAATGCTCTGCAATGTGTATACCATGCAATGTGTTTGTCATGCAATAAGTATGCCCTTAAATGTGTATGTCATGAAATGTGTATGTTTGCATTGTTTATGCCCTGCAATATGTATGCCATACAATGTGCATGCCCTGCAATGTGAATGTCCTGCAATGTGCATGTCCTGCATTGTGTATGCCCTGCAATGTGTATACCCTGCAATGTGTATGTCCTGCAATGTGCATGCCCTGCAATGAGTATACCTTGCAAAGTGCATGTCCTGCAGTGGAAATGTCATGCAATGCGTATATCCTACAGTGTGAATGTCCTACTATGTGCATGTCCTGCAATGTGCATATCCTGCAATGTGTATACCAAGCAATTTGTATAATCTGCAATGTGAATGTTCTGCAATGTGTATACCATGCAATGTGTTTGTCATGCAATAAGTATGCCCTTAAATGTGTATGTCATGAAATGTGTATGTTTGCATTGTTTATGCCCTGCACTATGTATGCCATACAATGTGCATGTCCTGCAATGTGAATGCCCTGCAATGTGCATGTCCTGCATTGTGTATGCCCTGCAATGTGTATACCCTGCAATGTGTATGTCCTGTAATGTGCATGCCCTGCAATGAATATACACTGCAAAGTGCATGTCCTGCAGTGGACATGTCATGCAATGCGTATATCCTACAGTGTGTATGTCCTACAATGTGCATGTCCTGCAATGTGTATGTCCTGCATTGTGTATGCCCTGCAATGTGCATATCATGCAATGTGTATACCAAGCAATTTGTATAGTCTGCAATGTGCATGTCCTGCAATGTGTATACCTTGCAATGTGCATGTCCTGCAATGTGTATGCCCTGCAAAGTGCATGTCATGCAATGTGTATACCCTGCAATGTGCATGTCATGCAATGTGTATACCCTGCAAAGTGCATGTCATGCAATGTGTATGCCCTGCAATGTGCATGTCCTGCAATGTGTATGCCCTGCAAAGTGCATGTCATGCAATGTGTATACCCTGCAATGTGCATGTCCATGCAATGTGTATGCCCTGCAATGTGCATGTCATGCAATGTGTATACCCTGCAATGTGCATGTCCTTGCAATGTGTATGCCCTGTAATTTGTATAATCTGCAATGTGCATGTTCTGCAATGTGTATACCCTGCAATTTGTATGCCATGTAATGTGCATGTCCATGCAATGTGTATGCCCTGCAATGTGCATGTCATGCAATATGTATACCCTGCAATATACATGCCCTACGATTTGTATGCCCTGTTCTTTAAAATAATGTTGCGTATACAGTCAATGCTAATTTATTTACTTTTTATAGTAAGTTTTGAAATGAGCATACATGTAGTTTAAAACGCGCGATGCTGTTATCTATTTCAAATCTATTCAATATCATATTGGATCCGAACGTTTTGACGTCTATAAAAAACAGATTTCAGAAAACGTTTTGATGCGATTGGTCGACCTAGTGTTTTTCTTTAAATAACAAATTAACACTGGGTGGAATTTATATAATTAATAAGACACTTACATCCCTTTTAATAATACTTGTAATAAAAATACCTAAGTCGCTAGATGGACAAACAAGGGCCGTTTATGACAGTCACTTCTCATTTTACATAATTATTTAAGTTTTTTATATAATTATTCGTTTATGACACTTTGGGTATCATATAGGTTGTGTACAACATGTAAAACATGTGCATGTTAAGTATTTACTGCCGATCTTACTTTGGTCTGAGACAAATAGTCCATCTTTAATAGTCCTGCATGAACTACATTCATAACAACGTAAGTATACAGAACAACAAATTCACGTAAGCGTTATCAACTAATTATTAAATCCATGTATGTTAAATGCACTCTACAATATTTCTACAATCCGTTGATAAAAAGCACATGCGCTGATGGAAATTGTTTGTAGTTTCATTTTTTTGCTTCCAGCCGATTTTTGTGTAATTTGCATATCAATATTCGATATGATTAAATGTTCAATCGATAATTTAAGAAACATCGTGGGACCTGTATACGAACGCCCGTTGAAGTAAAATTATGAATTATTCATGATCTTAATGAGTCTAATCTGATTTTGATGATACTCATCAAAGATTGATTCATATCGGTCGGTATAGATCTAGTAATAGAGCAATATTTGTAGAACACTCGATTTGCTATGTCACGGTGCCTATACCACGTGACTTTTTCGGATCTATGTTGGGAGAATAATCGCGACCCAGTTAACATTTTTATGGATCTCTTTTTAAATATTTCGCCATGTTTAATGGGTTAAAGAGGAGAGCCCGCTCAATCGTGATAGTTATCTATAGGTATCATGATCTTTTTAAACAAATACGTATTTTTTTCAGTAAAGTGCAACCGCGCGTTTATAATTTGAAGTTCCCACACTGATCAGACATTTTTCTAAGCGTTCAAACGCGCGGATGCACTTAACTGAAAAAATACGGATTTTTAAAAAAAAGATCATGATGCCTAAATGTTCAGTATTACTATTTCCTCACAAATATCATAACTAAAAGGAAAATTTGCGAATCAAAAACAACTTTTTAAAATTTTGTCAATTTACCAAAACGTGAAAAGGCCCCTTTAAGCCCGGTTTTCCCCAGACATCGGCTAAATCAAATATGTTAATGTATTTACGAAATGGCTATGAGAAAAAAAGATATTAGCACATTGAAGCAACATAATGTTCAAAGACCTTTAAAGTAATACCATATGTTACTTAATGTTTATAGAAAACATAACAAACATGAGCTTTCACATTCTTCACGTTTCCATATAAAGTGACATGGTTACAATAATAATAAATGACCATTACCCAATATAGTAAAACTCCTTATAGCCATGTAACATTTTCATTTGTATATTACAACATATGTATCCTTTCCGTACATCCATCTGCATAGATTGTCGAATGTTTTATTAATAGAACAGTGTACACAGTGTTTGCAAGGGCTTGTTAAATTTACAGGTCACAAAACTAAATACTATACCGGAGTAGGGAATATTGAATTAATTATCTCTTCGCACCCCTTCGCGGTCAATTTTCTGGTGGAAAAAAAGCGGCAGTGTGCAATAATCTGACCTATGATAAACGACACCTTCAAAGGTCGAACTGACCCTGATTCCGATACAAAATATATTGGCGTTTCTATAGTAACATTGTAACTGAGAAAAACTACTTGAGCCGTTGTTCCATTATTTCTTTCCAATACGTGTATTTTTCACCTGTAACCATAGATCCATATGTTATTTCTTGTGATATAATAATTTCTTTTCCAATATTTTCCAATATTTAAACATGAGAACCTTCTTATAACAGGGTTTCGAGAAGTTTTGAAAAACTACCCATCGTTCGTAAGTGGAGTAAGTTGTAATAATGATCAATATATCCTTGGAAAAGAATCACTAACTTATAAAAAATGGACAACCGTCTCACCGCATGCGTATCATTAACACAGTTTTGAAAAAAAGTTTCGACAGAGCTTAATTTGTCTGTCTGTCATTCGGTCTGTATATCTGTCTGTCTGTCTGCCTGCCTGCCTGTATGTCAGTATGTCGGTATGTCTGTCTGTGTGTCTTTGTGACTGTCTGTGTGTCTGTCTGTCAGTGTGTCTGTCTGTCTGTCTGTCTGTCTGTCTGTCTGTCTGTCTGTCTGTCTGTGTGTGTGTGTGTGTGTGTGTGTGTGTGTGTGTGTGTGTGTGTGTGTGTGCGTGCGTGCGTGCGTGCGTGCGTGCGTGCGTGCGTGCGTGCGTGCGTGCGTGCGTGCGTGCGTGCGTCTGTCTGTCTGTCTGTCTGTCTGTCTGTCTGTCTGTCTGTCTGTCTGTCTGTCTGTCTGTCTGTCTGTCTGTCTGTCTGTCTGTCTGTCTGTCTGTCTGTCTGGATGGATGGATGGATCGATGGATGGATGGATCGATGGATGGATGGATGCTCCTTTCAGATAAAGTTTAAAACTAAAAAATATATATAATTTCCAACACTTAGAGCCACAGGTGGTTAGCGTGTGGTTATGATATTAATTAGTGAAAACATCATTTTGAATGATAAATAATCATATTATAACGAACAAATATATATATTTGATAGTGATTTCTTTTCAGAAATGTTAATGAATATCATAGTCACACGCTAACCACCTGTGCTTAGAGCGTCCGATATAACATAATAACATTTTAGTTCTGTTCGGGTAAACACACATTTATAACCTTACACATAAACGATTACTGGGACCTCATGGTGAATGTATTTCATCAAAATGCATTTGTGTGCAGTTAGCAAAACAAAACTAAAGCAATTTTCTGTCGGTCTTGTATTTTAGCAATAAATATACGTCAGCCGATCCTGACCAATGCACCCAATATTATCAGTTACTTAATCAACATTCCTATTACTATTGACTTGATAGAGCGACTTCTGAAAGCTACAAATCTTGGCTATGCAAACAACGTGGTTGATAGGCGGATGAATACAGGAAAGATTTCACGGTGGGCTTCGTCATCTTGTATCATTTAACTGTTACATAATAAAATTTGCAATAACAAATAGAGCTTCCGTAGTCAAGAAATTGTGGAAACGTCATTACTGTAGTTGTTATCATATGTTTGTGTATAAACCATTCCAAAAAACTGTATTATTCAAACGGGGACAAAATTCTTTATCGACATGCTTTCGTAAATGGTTCCTTTACAACTGCTGTCATCATTACATCAAACTAAATAGGGAAACATACTCTTTACTCTTTTCACTGGCTGCAATATTAAAGTGTGTGAATACCAAAATGGAATGTATTTCATTGTAAAAGGTTTTATCTTAAAACACTTTATATTGCATTTCTAATTGTCCGAATAAAAATCCAACATGTACGTTAATCCCGTATGCATACGTCAAGTAGAATGACCAGTTTTGGAAAAAAAAACAACATATAAGTGGATATGTTTTATAACTTTTTATGAATATATGAACACAAATATAAGAACAATACTCACCGAATAATTAAATCAAATTCCAGAAACACTGTTATCTTTGACTTTGTTCTTTGAATCGGTTTTCGAAGATGTAACGAGTCGCGTTTACTGCTCTGCTATTTCCGATAAAAATAGTTCGTTGCGACCAACTGAATGCAGCGTCCTTAAAGGCGAAACTTTCGAAAAGTATTGTAAACATAGTTATCAATTTTTGCGTATTTAAATGGACTGGTATTGAAAACAAATATAAATAAATAAATAAATATAACTTAGTTTCAATGTGGAGTGTTTAAAGTATGCAAGTGGCTGTGTGATTGATACAATATTTTTAAAGACATGATTTGAAGACGAAAAAACAAACAAACAACATATTACTTTATATAACATTATAAAATAAACATTTCAAGCAAAATATCGAAATACTATACTCACAGTGCAAGTATTTGTATTGACAGTCACCGTAACGTTCATACACTTTCAGATCCTCATTATCTTTTTGAAATATAACAAAATTAATCCAGATAATGCAATTAATCACAAATTGTGTACTATAGCTAAAAAAAGACTAACGGCAAAATACGTTAAACTAAAGGCGTCTTCTTCTTAAAGGGGCACACTTCTGTGAAGTTAAGTAAATTAAAGCGTTTGTTATCAAGGTGTCGATCAGCTCGATTAAGCCAGTCTCTACGTATGAGACACCTGGTCAGAATGTTCGCCATCTGTAGATCGAACCAACGACCTTCAGCTCCGTAAGTAAACGTCCCAACTACTAGACCTTTAAGTTTGTATATGATTTAAGTTGTCAGTTGACACTTTACTGAATATCGGACCCGACCCTACTCCTTCATTGTGTTTTTCCTCACCTGAACTGACCTGATATTACCGGGTCTATCTTATTTTATTGTCTAGTCCTGTAACCTGACCTTAAAGGGATCTTTTCACGCTTTGGTAAATTGACAAAATTGAAAAAAGTTGTTTCAGATTCGCAAATTTTCGTTTTAGTTATGATATTTGTGAGGAAACAGTAATACTGAACGTTTACCATGCTCTAATATAGCCATTATATGCATCTTTTAACGATTTTAAAACCTAAAAATTATAAAGCGTTGCAACGCGAAACGATTGAATAATTTGGAGAGTTCTGTTTTTGTCGTTAAATTTTGTGCAACTACGAAGATTGCTTATATAACGTATAAAATACGTCAAGGGTGTGTATTCGGCGAAATAGCTCAGTAGGCTAGAGCGTTTTTACTTCAGGACTCTGGCAGGACTCCAGGGGTCACTAGTTCGAAACCTGCTTCGGGCAATGATCTTTTCCTTTTTTTAATTTTATTCTTGATTTTTTACTGCAGCTTTTACGATCCAATGTTTACATTTATCAATATAAAGCATTTAATGAATAAGTTAAAAAATGCCAAAATCTGTGAAAAGGCCCCTTTAACATACTGTTGCCAACTGAAAAAGTTCATCAAAATATTTATTGTTTAAATAGGTTCACTGTAATTGTTTTAATAACAAGTAATTTAAATAACTCGTATCATACATGTCATGCAGACATTGCGTGTTTGTAAACGCCGCAACTCTTCAGCAATACTGACAGTATCCCTTTAACAAAGAAAACCACACCAAAAATTACGCTACAATGCCTCAAGTATACAATTTCATATTGGGCAGACAGTAAAGAAATCAATGTTCCATGATGAAAGTATGTCGGGAAACAATTGTTTAAAGCAGTGAATGCCAAAATGCCTGTTAAGGGTGTTGTATTCACGTTACATGTTCTGTTATAATTTAAATTATAATTCAAACACTGAAGTCATTACATGTTCGTAGAATTTCGTTTACATGCAACGTTTTTGCCCCAAATGTTATACACTAAACGACACATGCAGGCCGACCTGCGATTTGTAAAAGTTTTCACAAAATTAAGGCGATTTTATTACAAATGTATGCTTTGAGTAAAGTTTGATTTAATCGATTACACATTGCTTTATTTAATACAACAAGACGCAGCAACCCAAAACAACATCATTCGCTTTGTTGATATGACTATGTGGAAATAGATATATGCGCCCTGTGTTTCCAATTACTAAATCTATCTAAGTGATGCAAATTTGCTATAAATAAACGAACTAAGTTAGAATATTAATAATTGTCATCTTTAAAATACAAAATTAAAAAACAAAAAGTTGCGTTATGTTCTGTAACTACTGGCGCAGCACAGGTTTTCCACCTGTATCCTATACTTTGCTCTCTTCAGAAACATCGGAGTAAAATTGCCCTTTTGTTCTGAATAAAATGAATTAATATAACAGTGAAACAGTCTTAACAATAAAATAAATGCCAGATGACTTTCTTAATAATGGTAACATACATTGTAACAACCCTGATTTGTATATCGTTCGTATCAATCAGTTCAGTTCAGTAAAGTTATAGACATGTGTACAACAGGTAGTCCTTGAGGTTAAAATATAACCAAACATTAGATCTTATAATTTCATAAGTTTTTCTTCTCTGAGTTATACATTTTGAATCAATTTACACAATATATGTCTTCGAATATTCTCAATACACACAATTGACCGAGGTTGTACAAAAGATAAATATGACATGAATTCCAAAATAAAAGTGTGGCCTAATATTTTGCAATGAAAGGAACTATATGCAAGAATGATATATATACATGTTCTTGTGGTAGTGTTCAATATTGCGGAAAAGCAAAGACGTATAATAAAATATAATAATTTATAGGTCTTTTTGAAAAGTTTATTTCCACTCCATACTCCATGTTCATTAACAGTTCAAGACTGAAACGATATCAATATATATTTCAATATAATATCAATTCTAATATCAAGCCCTAAATTATCATTTAGAACTCGACAGTAATTTTAACAGAACAGAACAGAACAAACTGCACTAGCATAATAATGACATATTATGTTGATACGAAAGTGCATGTTTAAACGATTATGAGAAGATTCGAAAATCTTAAACAACATTTTCACAAATATATCGAAAACTTACTTGCTGTTAAAAAATATTTTCTTGTCGGTAATATGCAATTACCTCCCCTTTCAAATCCTCTTCATACAGGAGAATTTCGACCACCAAGAAAACAAAAACACGTGCTTAAATATTGCTCAGAAAAAAAGACATAGCGATGGGTAGAGCAACAAAAAAGGTTATAGTGTTTAAGAATTACCTTGTCAATTCATATTCCATTATCAGATTCAATCAACCGAAATTATAATACACAGGGTATAGTCAATATATTTTTTTTAAATTTTATGAATTGCTGTGTGATATTAATGACGTTTTGTGACAATTACTTATGAACAATTAATGGTGATCCAGTAGTTTAGCATCGTCATTTTTTTAACAGCTACAAATATGTTTATTGTGAAAATACGGATCTAAAGCAGGGGATTGAACCCACGATCTCCAGAGTGGTAGTCAGACAATTTAACTACGTCAATAAAGAGCTAGCCAGGCTGTTGGACATACATGCCATAAATTTTCAGACCGATTCCGGGACATTGAGCTAAATTTTCCGGGACTTTTGCAGATTTTCTGGGACATGTATACATATAGCGATATAAATAGACATATAAGCATTTTGGGTACGCATTTTTTTTTTACATCGTAAATTGCTAAGTTCAAAAGCCTATCCGAAATACACTAGATCTATTTACGTCAAATTAAACATCACTACTGCCGTATTAGATATAAGCCACGTGTTTTTCGTGTCTGAAAAGAGCACCAGCTCTGTGAGAGTTTAATGAATTGTTCATGAATCATTCTTGCATCATTCATGAACAACGGCCACATAAAAACTTTGTAGCGCATTTGTTACTATTTAAAGATGTGATGAAATAATGTCCAATCAGGTTTGTTTTTTTCCACTGAACACGCGTAAATCGCCTGACGTGATGTTCATGTTTTTATACAACACAAAATACACCCACACTTTCCATGCGACATTCTACATGTCTGCATAATTTTCACACGCTTTTTATAGAGACAAAGGATAAAGCACTGTTTATTTGATGCTTGTATTTGTAAATGTCGCGTAAGCTTTAAAATTCGGAAGCGTGTTTCGGAATTGAATAATGCTTGTTCGAGAATCGAACGAAACATTTACATTTTTGCGTAATTAATTCAATAAACTGCAATAAAATCACACGCATATGAAAATTACGTCACTCGTCGTCTGCATGATCTTGATCTTACTGCAGGTACATATATGACTGCTTACAAGTGTTGTCGCTCATTCAGGGTTTTTTTTTAGAAAAAGGGGAAGACGCTGGACGCTGGGTAAAAGGTGAAAATCGAGCACGAAAGAGACATATTTGGGGAAAAAATAAAAACTGTTCATTTCAATGTCTACAACTCGCTTACAGACTTCAGGGGTTTTTTTAGAAAAAGAGGCATGTCTCTGACCTTTTTGTTCTTAAACACATGAACAAGTATGATATTAAAGTCAAAGTCCTAAATAAAGTAACAGGGGTTGATCTAATAATGGGAAATGTTTTCAACTGGGGCCGGGGAATGATGTCAATATTGTGATTTCAATTTCATTATGAATGGGTTGACGATCTAGATCTGCTACAGTATTGGAAAGGAAAGGTGCGGCAGCTGCCGATTGTCTACTTTCACTTTCACAATAATCCGACAGTATTAATGGATGTTGATTACAGTACCTCCAAATCCTGCTGGGTTTCAACTGTTTTTGATGATTCATTCTTAAAAAATGCGTCAACGCAATTAATATTTTCCTAGTCCGAACGTTTTATTTTGTTCGTGTATGAATGCCAATTGTGAGAATTTTTTCTGTTTTAACGTTTATATCTTGGCTTTCACATAACCCGGATGAAAATTTGACTGGTTTCCGGTAATTAATTGACGAAACACCCTTCTCGCGCAAGACCGGAATCCAGTAAAATAGTTACATGATTAATATGATTAGTTGCCCGGTTTCCATGACGTAATTTAAGAGCTATATATAGAATCACTGGGATTCCCAGATTTGAGTGTTCGTCGGGAGAGAGAGCGAGATCGTTGTACATGGTACAAATTGGATAAGTGTCGACTTCCCAAAAAAAAAACAACATTTCTTTGAGGGTAAAATATTATATTTTGGTGAAAAATTCTATTTTTGGAGGGGAAATGGTAGTTTTAGGGGAAAAATTCTGGTAGGGGAAGACGCCGAATATCAACGTCACTTTCTTAGTAAAAAAAACCCCTGTCATTCAAAGCATTCGCCAACAAACTGCCATAAAATCAGTATACATGTATTCAAGCCAATTAATAACCACATTAAACAATGCCGCCTTTTCAGTTTGACTGCGAACATGAGAGAATAGATATGATAAGAGGACCCCTAGCTGTTGATTGATCGATTTTGACACATAGCTTAGTCACCTATTTGGGTAGGCATTGCCATGAAGACACTGCGGATTAGTAAGACACAGATTCGAGGTGCAGTTAAGCTGAAGATAAGGTACATGTATATTAGTGCTGCAACAATACTCCAAAAACTGTATTGCTATATATTGTCAGTTCAAAAACCCGTATTGCAATATACATGTATTGCTAACTTGCACCAGAATTATAACTGGCCAGCTAATCACCAAAACCAACTTAATTACATGAAAATAACCTTTGTATTGTATGTTTAAGTTCCAGTTATATCCTGTTGGCAATTCTAGACTTTTTTACAAAATGTCTATAAAGTCAAACTCGTCATTCGTTTTGTCTGCCATTTTGAGTACTATAATAAAGAAGAATAATAACCCAAAAGAGAATTGTGGATGTTTTAAAGCCGGTCGTGTAACTTATCAGAATGCTGTTAAGTAATTTTTTTTTGATCATTAATAATGTTTGTAATATAAACATCAATTTACATTTTTATTATGTAATTACTTGTGTTGTTTTTTTCGTATTTTCATAAGCTTCATCTAAAATTTAAGACCGATTTGTTTTGTTTACTTTGATATTATTATTTCAGATGGCTTTTCTAGGCGAAATATGGATGAATTTTTGTAGAATTTTTGTACCGGTATGATGAAAATCGTATCGCAATACAATATGCAGATTTCGTATTGCGATATTTACCGGTATATTGTTGCGGCACTAATGTATGTATGGATTTTGAAAAATCTGGGACTGCGGGACACGTTCTTCATTTCCCAGACAATCCGGGACGTATGGCATGTATGCTGTTGGAAGTGACGGACCCATAAATCACTACATGTTTATTAACAAAACATATGCACAATTTATTTCATATATTGATTATTCAAACAAACTACGATTATGCGAAAAGTAAAATGTGTAGTTTTCGCCCAAAGTGAGCAAAAAGTTATGTAAATAAAAAATAGGTAGCATGTCTATCTGAAATATAGGCCCTCTTGATCAATACATACGAATTTGGAAGTGAACAAATATAAAAACACGCATGTATTTTCTATCAATCTGTAGTTAAATGTGTTTTCTTAGACATAGGAAGGAAAACTGCATTTAAATTGGCAATATTTTCATAAAGTACTGGCTAGACTTATTTCCCGGTAGTAATCTGTTTCATGTACAATTGTCTCGGCCCTTCTGATTGGTTGCTAAGATTTGTTACTATGCACATGTGCTTGTTCTAAAAAAATAATTTTATGGAAATGAAAGTCTTGCTTATGTTGTTCTTAAAATATTTTATTTTATAGAAATGCCTTTAAACAATTATAGAACTGGATTTACTTACCCTACCGAAATTCATCAAAATCTACTGGCAACTTCTCCTAGCACATCCAACTTCTCACAGCATATCAGGTTTCCGGGGTTGGTTCCATTCTCGTACAGTTTTTAGACTATGTCGCGATTTAGATAACGTTGGCATCATTTGTGTGCCCGATATTCTCTGTGTTGTTCAGGCGCTTATTATATTTGTGATGAAATTTAAGTGTTTTGTGATTCGGCTGAATGGAAAACAAATATGTCACACAATTTGAAATATTACTTGAAAAAGATTCCTTAGCAAAAATGTGGTCAAACAAAAACTGTTGATTTTTTAAGCAAGCATCATTAAATAAACAAACATGGTCAACAAGAACAAGTCCTCCCATTGAAACTCCTTCCATTGTCAATGATAGTAATTAAATAACAAGTGACTCTTTTGCATTGTCATCGTTGATTTCCGAAAGCAAAGTGCTGACTGATATTCAACATGTTGAAACTAGGGATATAAGTTTGTGACTTAAGACTTTGAGTGAGTTTATTATGTGGAAAACTGTTGATCATGATGGTGTTTGTGGAGTTTGTGATTCAAGATGTTGAACTCTTTCATGCAGTTTTAAATCCCATTTTATTTTCCCAATTTCTTGTAAATGCAGATAAAATTCCCAATTTCAAAGCCATGGGCTTTCTTCCCAAAATGCTGAGAAAAAAACCTGCTTTCGAAGAAAAGGGGGTATATAGTTTTCGCACTGTCCGTCAGTCTGTCACACTTTTTGTGTCCGCTCTCTATTTCAAATAGTTTTCATCCGATCTTTACCAAACTTGGTTAGAAGTTGTATCTAGACAATATCTAGGTCATGTTCGATTATGGGTCACGTCTGGTCAAAAACTAGGTCACGGGGTTGAAAAAACAAATCCAAGGGAAGTAATAAGCTTTAAATGGACATAATTATCTGACCTGCCAAATTATATTTTTTTTTTAATAAATCAAAGCTGTGCAGTAGGCGGCATTGTGTTTCTGACCAACACATCGTGGTAAAAGGTCAAGGTCATCCTTCAAGGTCTAAGGTCAAAAAAACAAATCCAAGGGAAGAAATAAGCTTTAAAGAGAGATAATTATTCAATATTGAACATAGCAACTTGATATTTGGCATGCATGTGTATCTCATGGAGCTGCACATTTTGAGTGGTGAATCAACAGTCATGGTTAGTGGCTTTTAATTATTTGCTACTAAAAATAGAGATTTGTTAGAGACAATTCGTTTCAAGGGAAGTAATTTATATAATTATAAATCTCAGATAATATATTTCCTTACCAAGACTTTAAGTTCTTTTCACAGTTACTGTACAGATTTTTTATTGTGATTATTTACAACTCAAATGATTGATTTGCCAAAGTTTTTTTTTAAATGATATAATTATCATTTCTTTCCTGTACCAATCTGTGAATGGTAGGGTTCATTACATACCTGTGGACTTATGTCCATAGATACATGATGAACTCTTGATGGCTATGATCTCTTTGATAAACCACAGGCCTTGGTTGTCAGTGATATCTGTGATCAGTGATATGATCCCCCCCCCCCCCCCCCCCCCGGTTGGATTGGACAAAATCCAAGGGAAGTAATAAGCTTTAAAGGGAGATGTTTTCTATACCTGCCAAATGATAAATATAAATTTTATTTCAAAGCGGCGCAGTAGGGGGCATTGATTTTCTGACGAACACATCTCTTGCTTTCCCTAAAATTACCGCCGCTATTCGGCTGCTTCCCAATCACAAAAATCAAAGTTGTTGTTTTTAACGTCCCTTGTCCTTTTCAATAAAAAGCACAATTTTCCCAATATACCCAATTAGGTTATAATGATATACAGCGATAATGTTGTAGAACGAGTGCAGGGCAGAAGTATTCTGCTTTATGGATTTCATCACGCTGTACATTTTACTGAAACAAATTAAATATATTAATTTAACTCTGTTTAATACACCATTAAAACAACAAGAATACTGCAGAGTGTTTGTTAATATTTGTTAATGTTTTCCCCATATGATATTTAATTTAAAAAATACTGTATTAAACTTAATACACTTAAAGTGGTTATGATAAAATTTTGTATTTAAAAATCTATAGATTATTGCAAGTTTAATATGTTGTGAAAGGATATTAACTAAACATTGTCTTCATTGTAAGATGATTGTGAAAAAGAAATTAAAGTAACACTTTATAATATAAAAAAGCTGTCAAACATGCACTAAAAAACAATTTTAATTCTGTTACTTATACTCATATTTATAATGCTTCTTTTTTCCGAATTTCATGGTTTATGGCGCTATTTTCCAAATTTCATGGTTTATTGCGCTAATTTTCCCAATCCAAATGGCACAGGCTGTAACAAATAAAAGTAAAAAAATCACTGCTAATAAAAATTGAGAAAAAAAAAACCCCACAAACTTTCCAGCTCTTATGAAGTTTTTGTCATAAAAGCCACGGTACTATGAGGAGGGCGGATACTATGAGAGTAAGGGATAGTGCACTATGAGGAGGGCCGATACTATGAGAGTAAGGGATAGTGCACTATGAGGAGGGCCGATACTATGAGAGTAAGGGATAGTGCACTATGAGGAGGGCCGATACTATGAGAGTAAGGGATAGTGCACTATGAGGAGGGCCGATACTATGAGAGTAAGGGATAGTGCGCTATGAGGAGGGCCGATACTATGAAGGTAAGGGATAGTGCACTATGAGGAGGGCCAATACTATGAGAGTAAGGGATAATGCACTATGAGGAGGGCCGATACTATGAGAGTAAGGGATAGTGCGCTATGAGGAGGGCCGATACTATGAGAGTAAGGGATAGTGCACTATGAGGAGGGCCGATACTATGAGAGTAAGGGATAATGCGCTATGAGGAGGGCCGATACTATGAGAGTAAGGGATAGTGCACTATGAGGAGGGCCGATACTATGAGAGTAAGGGATAGTGTGCTATGAGGAGGGCCGATACTATGAGAGTAAGGGATAGTGCACTATGAGGAGGGCCGATACTATGAGAGTAAGGGATAGTGCACTATGAGGAGGGCCGATACTATGAGAGTAAGGGATAGTGCACTATGAGGAGGGCCGATACTATGAGAGTAAGGGATAGTGCACTATGAGGAGGGCCGATACTATGAGAGTAAGGAATAGTGCACTATGAGGAAGGCCGATACTATGAGAGTAAGGGATAGTGCGCTATTCGGAGGGCCGATACTATGAGAGTAAGGGATAGTGCACTATGAGGAGGGCCGATACTATGAGAGTAAGGGATAGTGCACTATGAGGAGGGCCGGTACTATGAGAGTAAGGGATAGTGCATTCTAAAAAAATATGGAAACTTGTTCTTTTAATTAAAAACAAGTCGTTTAAGCTGTATCCACAATGATGCAGGTCAGCATTGATCTGTGACATGTACCATTATTGTATACACGGTACACCCTCATGTGCCTGATCGCTGATTGGCTGATATAATTACCAAGAAGAATGCAGATTGACAGCTTGCAAAATGTCTTTGATGCATGGCGCTTTTTTTTTTGTGGCACTAAACAAATATGAATGTTGTGTACAATGATGGCACTAACATCTACACCAAACTGGATTTAGTTATAAATTTCAGATTATACAGAAAAGTTCAAGTGCGTGAAAAAAGTTTGAGTTCTACTTGCAAAATAGATATGCTTTAGAAAATAATATAATTCAATAAGAAAGTGGTCATAAAATACATTGGGGGTGGACGAGTGGCATTTTTCTCCTCTGATATTCCACATGTTGGAACATTTTTGACCTCTTAGAAAAAATTAATTACAATTTTTCAAATAATCTGTTTTATTGTAAGCATTTTTTTTAATAGAAAACTAAATAAACAATTAAAAAAAGCAATTTTTTATTTACTTTTTGCATTTTCATTTGTGTTAATTTTAAGTGACATAGTGTAGAATTGATAAGCAAGAACTGTGATTTGCAATTCCAACTTAAATACTAGTATAATACAAGTATTATAGTTAGTAGTGTTGTTTGATTGTGAATTTTGTCTGATATGGATAATCACTGACAAAGTAACCAAACATGATGGATTAATATACAAGTTATCACTTGCACAGAAGGGACTTTTTAAATGGAAAACAGACAGAAATTGGCACAGAATGGAGACCTCTGTTAGATGAATTAATTGGGCTTTGAATTTACATAAACATAATATTTTCTGCAGGGCCAGAGTGGAGCAGCCACTGCGTTTGTGCACAGAACAAAGGCCATCAAGAAACTTCAGATCTCCTTGAAAGACTTCAGGTAAGCATCAGGGGCATTTCAGAGAAAAAGGTAGAGTGAAATAGCAGGGTGCCACGAGTCGCTTTACCCTGGTGCCCCTCGAATTGTTAATGCGGACATGTGCAAATCTTAAAACTTTATCTACTTAAAAAAAAAATAACTAAAAAAGTGTGAGACTATTGTAAAAAAAACTTTAATATTTAAGGATGACTTGGACTAAGGAAACAAGGTGCACAATTTTTAGGTCGACTTTTATATATGAAATATATATAGTGGAGCTATCCTACTCACCTCGGTGTTAGCGTAAGCGTGAGCGTGCAAATGTTAAAGTTTGCGTACCATCCCAAATATTTCCTATGTCCCTTGACATATTGCTTTCATATTTTGCATACTTCTTAACCATCATGACCCCAACCTTTAAACAAGAGCAGACAACTGTATCAAGCATTTTGTAAGAATTATGGCCCTTTATACACTTATATAAGTAATATGCATACCGTATTATGGATAACTCTATGTTAAAGTTTGCGTTCCACCCCAAATATTTCCTATGTCCTTTGACATATTACTTTCATATTTTGCATACTTCTTTTCCAACATGACCCCAATCTATAAACAAGAGCAGACAACTGTATCAAGCATTTTGAGAGAATTAAGGCTCCTTTTATACTTAAATAATTGAACATTTGGTTTAGTTTTGTGTTTTGGTCCATTTTACTCCTAAAGTATCATAGCTATTGCTTTTTAGACTTGGAAAACTTGCTAAATATCTTAAGGGGACTGTGCAGGGCAAGTTGCATAACTCTGGTTGGCTTTTCAACGGAATTATGGCCCTTTTTTGTCTTTGTAACTTTAAATATTTTGTTAAATTTGGTGTTTAGATCCACTTTACTTCTAAAGAATCAATTCTATAGCTTTCAAACTTCAAATAGTTTCTTACTATCATTATGTTACTGTACCTGGCAAGTTGAATTTGACCTTGACCATTGAATGACCTTCACTCAAGGTCAAATTAATAAATTTTGCTTAAATTGCCATAACTTTTTTATTTATGATCACATTTGATTCATACTTTGACAAAACAACACTTACCTGACATACCACAATGGACTCCACCCAAACCATCCCCCACGCCCCACCCCAGAATCCCCCCCCCCCCCAATTTTTTTTTATTTTTTTATATATTTGTTTTCTCTTTTTTGAAATATCATCTATTAAATGACCAAACACCCACATTATATCCCCTCTCCATGATGGCTTACATTATACTGTCTTCTCCAATAGTCGAGCACGCTGTCCTCTGACAGCTCTTGTTGTTAATGTTATCAGACAGTTCAGTCTTGCCATCCTGAATATGTTTTGACCCATGATCGTTCCCTTAACATAAAAATAATGTGAATGTTGATGTTTATTTTGCCCCTGACACTCCTTATTATGGTTGAAAAGTCAAGTAAATCATCTAGAATAGACTAAGATACACTTAAATAGACTTCAAGAGTGGAAAAAAATTGACAAATATATGTACTTAAACTTAGTCAACCAGCATAGCGCAGAAGATATTGTTTTTGGTAGTAGTGAAAACTGTAGTGTTATTGTAGTATTAAAATAATTTAATGCGTAATAGATTAAATAAAATTTCACTTAAAGCATACGTTTGAAAGTTAATAGTCAGAATATCCCATACATTTGTATTGCCATTTGTAGACGGCTATGCATCCTGAAAGGTATCTACCCAGTGGAGCCACGGCACAGGAAGAAGGCGGGGCACGGCAACCAGGCCCCCAGGACGTACTATATGATGAAGGACATACAGTTCCTGCTGCATGAGCCACTCATTGACAAGTTCAGAGAGTTTAAGGTGTGTGTGTTGGTGGGCGTACATGTACAAGGTGGATCCTCCTGGTGTTGTAGAGTGGTCTGGGTCCATTATTCACCATCACATTCTTAGATTTAAGAATGCAAAATAGAGATATCTCATAACACGCGTATTGATGAAATACAACCTTGTGATATACACTTACCAGTAATGTCATATTGTAAAATGTCATGATTTCATTTGGTAATTGTCTTGTGTTCTTCAGCAGAAATGTTTGTTACAAAATTAAGGCTGAAAAATGTCCAAATTATTGGATGAATACTAGATCAGAAAAATATTCAATACACATAAGTTGAGTTGTTTAGCAAAAAAAGCCAATGTTAGGGTTTTAAAGCTTTTTTTACACTTATCTGTATTCAACACTAACCTTAATGTTTGTTTGAAAAATATGTATACATGTACATTGACACATATGTCATCATTATAAGGACAGAAACTAGTTTGTGCTGAGAAAACTTGTCAGATAGCCATGCAACATTTTTTTTTTTGCAAAAGTAATTGTTTCATAAAGTATTTTTCTCTCCTTAAGTGTAAAAATTTGAATAATTTACAGAGAGTTTTATTTTTTTAAAGTAACCAAACTAAATTTAAGAAGCCAATTGCTATCTTTGCTACTGTTTATGCTCAAGTATTTTATACAGCTGCAATTTAAATGGATGCATTCACTTTAGGATGGTATACAAAACACTTTCACATCTATCATGTTTTATTGTTTGAATGTATTGTTTGTAGCTCAACTATTATACACTGTAACTCCAATATAACGCGGATGACGGGGTCCAAGCCACGCAACAGCGTTATAAACGGACAGCGTTATAAGTTTTGAGCTTATTTATTTAAGGGGGCTATAAAAACAGGTATTGTATAGCCTATAATATAGGTCCTGTGTATTGTCATCCGCAAATACATGCATAAAAAAAGAATCGATCGATAACAGTATACATACCGCTTTTCTAATGTGCACATTTATCCGACAATCCAATATAATTACAACATCACTTACGAAAAAATAATGTTTAACATTTATGACAAGAAATATGTTTACAAATTTCGTAAACAAATTCATATGCCTACGCCATTTTTCAGAAAAATAAGTACAGTGCATTATGGGACACAGTTTTATTGGACGAGGGAATTTAAATTTAGATTGAATGCAATACGATACATGTACAAAGAAATGTTTTATTGCGTCATACACAGCATGTAAAAAACACGCTTTCCGTGGACTTTCTGATAACGGGCAAAAATTTAAGTGCATCTCTGTTAACTATTACACTGCGTTAGCATGTAAATTGTGTCAGGATTTTTTTATTTATTTTTCGTATACGTACTGAAACATTAAACACACACAAAGATATTTTTATTTATCATGCACGTGTAGCATATAATAAACGATAACACACTTACACAGCAATATTTAGTTTATACAATGAAATACAATACACGATAAATACAAAAAAAAACAATTGGTTATCGTTTAAAATAACTTTAATTTGATAATTATTCCGCTTGCACGTGCCTTATTAAAATTAGCGCACCGAACCGCTCTGATAGGGAATACATGTAATAAACACGGACTCGCGAGTTTTCACACCTTTATTGACATCAAACAACAGATTAACACCAATTAGCTGTTGAGTGTCGTTTAACCTCTAATCGATTAAAATCAGTTAAACAGACGGATAATGCAATCAAGCTGTGATCACCCGCCTTTTTGAATTTTCTGAGAATACATGAAGTTGCATTACATAGATTTGAATCAGAAATGGAAGGTTGGAGAAAAAACGGGATCCAAGGACCCCCCGCGTTATTTTGGACACAGCGTTATAACGGACCCCACTATATTGGAGTTACAGTGTATATGAAATATATATAGTGGAGCTATCCTACTCACACCGGTGTCGGCATCTGCGTTAACATTAGCGTGCAAATGTAAAAGTTTTCGTACTACCCCAAATATTTTCTTTGTCCCTTGACATGTTGCTTTCATATTTTGCATACTTGTTTACCAACATGACCCCAACCTATAAACAAGAGCAGACAACTCTATCAAGCATTTTGTCATAATTATGGCCCCTTTTCCACTTAGAATATGCAGCAAATGTTAAAGTTTGGGTACTACCCCAACTATTTTCAATGTCCCTTGACATATTGCTTTCATATTTTGCGTACTTGTTAACCATCATGACCCCAATCTATAAACAAGAGCAGACAACTCTATCAAGCATTTTGTCATAATTATGGCCCCTTTTCCACTTAGAATATGCAGCAAATGTTAAAGTTTGGGTACTACCCCAACTATTTTCAATGTCCCTTGACATATTGCTTTCATATTTTGCATACTTGTTTACCAACATGACCCCAACCTATAAACAAGAGCAGACAACTCTATCAAGCATTTTGTCATAATTATGGCCCCTTTTCCACTTGAATATGCAGCAAATGTTAAAGTTTGCGTACTACCCCATTTATTTTCATTGTCCCTTGACATATTGCTTTTATATCATGCATACTTGTTTACCAACATCACCCCAACATATAAACAAGAGCAGACTACTCTATCAAGCATTTTGTCATAATTATTGCCCCTTTTATACTTAGAATATGCATATTATTGATAAATCTATGTAAAAGCTTGCGTACTACCCCAAATATTTCCTATATCCTTTGACATATTGCTTTTATATGTTGCATACTTGTTTACCAACATGACCCCAACCTATAAACAAGAGCAGACCACTGTATCAAGCATTTTGATATAATTATGGCCCTTTTACACTTAGATAATTGAACATTTTGCTTCAATTGCCATAACTTCTTTATTTATGATCACATTTTATTATTACTGTGACAAAACAACACTTACCTGAATACCACAATGGATTCCACCCAAACAATACCCCACGCCCCTACCCAGAACCCCCCCCAACCTCCCCCCCCCAATTTTTTTTTTAAACATCCTCTTAGAAATTACCACACCCCATATTATACACCCCTCTCACCCCCCCACACCCCCAACCCCCCCTACCCCCCAATTTTTTTTTCAAACATCATCTTATAAATTACCACACCCCTCTTACCCACCCCCCCCCTACGGCCCCCCCCCCCCCCCCAATTAAAAAAAATAATTATTTTTCTTGTTTTATTTTTGAAAGATCGTCTAATAAATTATTCAATATGAACAATTTCCCCATGAGGGCTTATGTTATACTGTCAAGCACTCGAATAGTCGAGCGCGCTGTCCTCTGACAACTCTTGTTTTTCTAGTATTCATTGGTTTTTATTTTGAAGCAACATTTTTGGTACATATCTGTGTTGCCCATTTTTCAGCATTTTATGAAGAGACTCACAAGGGCCTATGGCAGGAAAAATCTGAGTGCAGTGTCCAGGATCCGTAAGAACAGACCCAAGTACAAACTGGACCACATTGTTAAAGAAAGGTACTGTAAAACCATTAAATTTCGTGTGGTACTAATTTTCGTGGATTTCGTTGTTCCGCTGAACCACGAATTCAAGTACCAACGATTATTTTTACATTTTTATCCGAAATCGGTCCTTTCGGAATGTCATTGCCGACATTCTCTACTGTTTTCGGTTATCTGAGATATTTGATTGCGATATGCTAGGTAATACAATACGTTGTTTTCTTGATAAGTGTTTGGGTAATAATACTTTCTAAATCAAACACGGAATTTAAACTGTACATCAACGATTCTTCTCTTTTACGTGACGTCGTCAAATTAACAGTTAGCAGATTTATCACATATGTCAATTAGTGCCAATTAAAGTTAAAAGAGACATAACGGTTTTCACACCTGTATTTTGGGGACCTTATTACTCAATTATTACTACTAGGGGACCGATTTCGCTCTTATCGACAATTATCGGCAACACGTTCATGCTTCAGTGCACATTAATCAGCACACATTAGCACATTATTCTACGTTATTACTCTGGTTGTTTAATTTGATTTTAATTTAAGTTATTATGACTGTCAATCTTCCCCGAGAATTTGAAATCCACGAAATTACGTGTCAACGAATTTGTTGTTTTTTATTAAACCACGAAATTTCATACCGACGAACTTCTATACGTTTACAGTATATTGAGTGGTTATCATACAGACCAAAGTACAAACTAGACCACATTGTTAAAGAAAAGCAATTTCACTGAATATCATACAGACCCAAGTACGAATTAGACCACATTGTAAAAGAAAGGTATTTTGACGGGCTATCATACAGACCCAAGTACAAAATAGACCACATTGTTAAAGATAAGCAATTTTACTGCTTATCATACAGACCCAAGTACAAACTAGACCACATTCTTAAAGAAAGGTATTTTGACTGGTTATCATACAGAACCAAGTACAAACTAGACCACATAATTAAAGAAAGGTGTTTTGACTGGTTATCATACATACGCAAGTACAAACAAGACCACATTTTTAAAGAAAGGTATTTTGACTGGTTATCATACAGACCCAAGTACAAACTAGACCATATTCTTAAAGAAAGATATTATGGCTGGTTATCATTCAGACCAAAGTACAAACAAGACCACTTTTTTAAAGAAAGGTATTTTGACTGGTTATTATACAGACCCATGAACAAACCAGACCATATTGTCAAACAAAGGTATTTTGACTGGCTATCAAACAGACCCAAGTACAAACAAGACCGCATTTTTAAAGAAAGGTATTTTGACTGGTTATTATACAGACCCAAGTACAAACTAGACCATATTGTCAAAGAAAGGTATTTTGACTGGTTATCATACAGACCAAAGGACAAACTAGACCACATTGTTAAAGAAAGGCAATTTCACTGAATATCATACAGACCCAAGTACTAACTAGACCACATTCTTATAGAAAAGTATTTTGACTGGTTATCATACAGACCTAAGTACAAACTAGACCACATTTTTAAAGAAAAGCAATTTCACTGGTTATCATGCAGACGCAAGAACAAACAAGACCACATTGTTAAAGAAAGGTATTGTGACTGGTTAACATAAAGATGCAAGTACAAAGACCATATTGTTAAAGAAACGTATTTTGACTGGTTATCATTCAGACCCAAGTACAAACTAGACAACATTGTTAGAGGAAGAGGATGGGACTGGTTACCATACAGTTCCATGCACAAAGTAGACCACATTGTCAAAGAAAGGTTACCTTGACCAGTTATAATACAGGCCCAGGTACAATCTAGAACACATTGTTAAAGATAGGTTAAATAGAGAAGATTTTTTTCATCAAAAATATCTTGAGGTCCCACATTAATGAAAGTAACCAAACTGACAAAAAAACGGAATTAGAATATGTAAAAATACACAACTGATCTATAGGCATGTATAACAACAACATGAATGCTCTCTCCTATGTTAAAATCTCCACTGTACTAAGCCAACTGAGTTTTGGTGTTATATACAACATTAAAAGATTGTTGGTCAGGCATGCAAGATACTGACATCATTGGTTTAATGTTTGACATATGTTTAAGTGAGAAACCATTTTGTTTAACGGCATATATGGATGTGTATCCATCTGATAATTGCTCCAACACAAAAACAAACATCACTTAACCCTTTTATCAATATCAATATTTTATTAAAGAACCTTAACGCATGCATGCATTTACCAACATTAAACACTAATTTCAAAGGCAACATATTTGGAAGCTTAATTACATACTTTTGGTTGAAACAATAGTTGAAAACCTTTACCTATTAGTATAATTTTGAATTAGATGTCAACATTAATTAAAATATCGTTAGTGTTCTTTCTTAGGTTCTATGTGACAACTGTAAAAAAACACTGCATATATTTGTGTAGGTATCCGACGTTTATAGACGCAGTTCGAGACCTGGACGACTGCCTCTCGATGATTTTCCTGTTTGCAATATTCCCCAGCACCAAAATCACAGACACGCGCTTTGTGCAGCTGTGCAGACGACTGTCCGTGGAGTTTTTGCACTACGTTATTGCCTCAAAGTCCCTCAGAAAAGTTAGAACACAATAAGTGATTTTGTTTTTGATAAGAAACATAGTCTATACGTTTTTGTAATTTGGTTTCAAGTCAGGAAATGACATTTTTCTGTTTTAACCTATAATAAAGCTTTAAATTGATCATCTTTAGAGTTGTGTCTTTAATTACCAATGAACATTTATATCGTTGAGTAAACAATTTATATTCAGAGTGCATCAATGTACAATTGTATGTTGTTAAAATGTTAATAGATGACTGGTTATATGTACATATCAAATGTCTTAGAGGCTAAAAAACACTGTGTTTGGTAACACTAATATCAAAAAAAAAGTGTGTAGGTAGGCTGGAAAAACCAAACTTGTTTAAAATTGCACATGTTATTTCGAACTCATTTAAGGATGCCTAATTACAACAAATTATAAAACTCTTTTATGCACCTCTATGTTTTATCTAAATGTCAGATTATGTGGCAAGGATGTTATAATGTGTTAATTATATAGCAAAATGACCGAAGTCCAAAATGCAATACCATAAAAAAAGGTAATGGTGAGCAAACAAATTAGGGTTAGTCAGTTAAGTGGATGTTTATAAATCATTACCTGTGATCAGTGTTGAAGAACAATTTTCTTATCTTAGATAAAACTAAGTGTACATTTATTCTTTCCTAATAGCTTTAAACATTTTTGTGTTCAGATGTTTAACTCATATTTGTGTGCTGTGTTCATCTATTGTTTTTGTCTGTGTTCATGTGTTTATCTTATGTGTGTGTTCAGGTGTTCATCTCCATAAAAGGGATCTACTACCAGGCGGACCTGTTCGGTCAGCAGGTCAATTGGATTGTTCCGCACAGCACCGGCTTTGCTGTAAGTACTCACTTGTCTTCATAAAGCTGGTTATTGTTCTATGAAATTAAGCTAAGGCCACAACCAATTGATTATTTTCTGATCAGCTTTTTCTTTTCAAAAATATTGGAGAAAGCAATTAACAACTATTTTTTTTTTTTTTTATTTACAGTAAATTTGTTTGGAATTTTGAGATATGAAAGTTTTTAAACCTATTTATTTAAGCTCGATTGCATAAAATGCCTAAAGTTTATTTGAAATGCTCTCCAGTCAATATCCTGGGACTAGATCCAGTACTCGGTGTCTATGGGCGAAATCTAAAAAATGCTCTCACAGTGGGGATTCCACCCGTGACCTCCCGATCGCCAGGCAAATACCTAATGCACTACACCGCTACAACCCCTAGTGAAATGGATTTGCTAAAACTCAGTGGGCTTATGCCAATTAACAAGAATTGATTTAAATAAAATTTGGTACATAATTAAATCGATCAAATTATAAAAATTTGCTTAAGGATAACAGTAAACATTATTGATGGTGCTCTCATTCTGTTTTGTTTAGATACTAAATATCTTGTTCTTAGCTTTTAATAAGCCTGAACACATGTTTATCACAGACAGTTGAAGGGTATGAAGTATTAGAGCCCCAAAGAGAATGATGTCGACAGTTTCCAAAGTTGACATTGCTTTAAGAAGAAAGCATTGCTTTATGTACTGTAATTATTGTATGATATTTATTTAAATGTGATGACCACAGATTTGCTGCATGTAAAACACACCCATACTGCGAATAAAATACACACTTAATTTTATTATGCTCCCCATATATATATATATTTATATGGGAAGCATATAGTTGCCAGTTTGGGGTTCCTTCCTTACTTCCGTCACACTTTTGTTACAGTTTCTCATAGCGCCTTCAATACTTTACTGATCTCTTCCATATTTGGCATGTAGGTACCTTACACGGACCTCTACCTTTTGATGTGGTTTGAGGTCACTTGGGTCAAGGTCACCGAGGCTTATAATAGATTTTCCGTCAAACTTTTGTTACAGTTTCTCATAGTGCCTTCAATATTTTACCTATCTCTTACATATTTGGCATGTAGGTACCTTACATAGATCTTTACCTTTTGATGAGGTTTGACGTCACTGGGGCCAAGGTCAAGGTCACCGAGGCTAATAATAGATTTTCCGTCACACTTTTGTTACAGTTTCTCATACCGCCTTTAATATTTGACTGATCTTTAACATATTTGGGATGTAGGTACCTTGCATGAACCTCTACCTTTTTGATGAGGTTTGAGGTCACTGGGGTCAAGGTCACCGAGGCTAATGATAGATTTGCTCAAGGTCACACTTTTTTCTCCACACAGTTAAACCATATATTGACAAAGCATCATTTGGGAGCATCCATCAGTTTTACTAATATCCTTGTTACAACTACAAACATATATAATTATTATTATTGTACATGAAGTTTTGTTACAAAATAAAAGCGCTCATAGACAAGTATTTGTTATATACCAGTATATATATTCTATTTGTTTTTGTTATATACCAGTATATATATTCTATTTGTATTTGTTATATGCCGGTATATATATTCTATTTGTATTTGTAATATACCGGTATATATATTCTATTTGTATTTGTTATATACCGGTATATATATTCTATTTGTATTTGTTATATACCGGTATATATATTCTATTTGTATTTGTTATATACCGGTATATATATATTCTATTTGTATTTGTTATATACTGGTATATATATTCTATTTGTATTTGTTATATACCGGTATATATATTCTATTTGTATTTGTTATATACCGGTATATATTTTATTTGTATTTGTTATATACCGGTATATATATATATATTCTATTTGTATTTGTTATATACCGGTATATATATTCTATTTGTATTTGTTATATACCGGTATATATATTCTATTTGTATTTGTTATATACCGGTATATATATTCTATTTGTATTTGTTATATACCGGTATATATATATTCTATTTGTATTTGTTATATACCGGTATATATATTCTATTTGTATTTGTTATATACCAGTATATATATTCTATTTGTATTTGTTATATACCGGTATATATATATTCTATTTGTATTTGTTATATACCGGTATATATATTCTATTTGTATTTGTTATATACCGGTATATATATATTCTATTTGTTTTTGTTTTATACCGGTATATATTATATTGTATTTGTTATATACCAGTATATATATTCTATTTGTATTTGTTATATACCGGTATATATATTCTATTTCATTGCTTAATTGCTTACCACTTCTATTATTCACTTGATTTTTCCAAAAAGCAGTGTTCCTATTTTAAACCAATGCACTGTGTATAATATAGATTATATCCTTATTATGTTACAATTGCATGGCTTATTTAAATTATTTGAGGGTTATATTTGACAATGGGAAACGAAGGTGAGGTGATAAAATGTTGTCTTTGTTAATGGAATCACATGGTATATACCAAACTGTATTATTACAGCATCCTACAGATGTGGACTACAGAGTTATGAAGACATTTGTGGAGTTCTACACAACCCTCCTTGGATTTGTTAACTACAAGTGTTACCATTCTATCAATCTGCACTACCCCCCACAGGTGAGACAATACTATTGTTTGCTCCTACCCTTGCTTAGGTGTGTTAAATGATTCTTTGTGATTCAGTATCATGGTAGTTCTTCTTGAATGCTCTGAGCTTTTATGAGTATATACGTACAGCTCAGAGTTATTTGTGATAAAACTAAATTCCATGTCAAAAATTAAGTCTCAAATTTGGCTGTAAAATTATATTCAATCAAACTAATACATTGTAACAAACACATAACCTGTTACCATAGACATCAAACTGCCTGTTTTTGGGGATAAATGCTAAAAACAAAAACGGACATAAACTGTATACAAACCAAAAACTGATGTTTTGAATTGAGAATTAAATTTCTCTTATGGAGGTTCCGAAGATAGTCGGTGTAGCACGATTGGTTGATAAGACACAAGACCTATCTTGCAGAGGATTCCGGATATAGACTATGTTTACATAAGCATATTCTCACATTCGAAATACTCTGAGTTTCCATGGCAAACGCTTACATATTTTCGTGAACAGTTGACATGTTTGAAACTTGGATTAATATCATTACTCTACACAAGGCATCAAGTGAGTTGTTTTAATTTGAGTATTATGGATAAATTTATTATTTATTTGTGTTTGTTTATGCCAGAAAATAATGCTCATTTTACCTATTAAAGTGCCGCTTTTTGTCCAGGCGGCAGATTTTACATAAAAAACCTCGTTTCCAGTTGCAACTCCCAGTGACCAGAAGGATCAATAGCTGGGAGTTGGATTATTGCAACTAGCAATCATGATTGTTTATCCAATTGTGTTTGTTTTCTGCTAAATGTTCCTAAGTAAAGTTGCCTAAAAACAATAAAAAAAATATGTGACATTTGAACATAACTACATTATAATTTGATGATAAAAACAGAAAATAGTTTACAATGTCTGAAAATCTTATAAAGTCTGTAAAGTCTTAAAATATGCTTAATTTTGTACTTAATGCTCTAAGTTTGAAAGGTGCTGATTTTGTAATATTATAGTTAGATTTGCCTTATAAACACAGAATTGTTTTGTATTTTTTACTTCTGGGCGAAGCTCACATATAATGCAGACGCAATTTTGCAAATCAGTATGCCTTAGCTACTTTTTATTATTTTAACCTATGACTGCCTGTGTGGATAACTCCAGTCAAATTTAGCAGATGATAAATGCCAGCAGACGACAGCCTGTAATTATGTAAACAATAGGTTTAAGAGCTTGTCGGACATATTGGCCAGTCTAGTGTTTTTTGTGCGATGACATTAGTAAGTTTATCATTGAAATCTGTACATTTTGGCTGCTTTCAGTGAAAAATGGTCTAAATGCTGCATTAAAAGTCTGTCATGTGGGCAAAATTGTTTCTCAATAATTTAAAGAAAATAGATAAAGTATTAGATACGCATATCACAACATGTACATGATTATAGGCTTGTTATTCTTTAGCAAGGCAACCACAATTCTGAAGATGGTTGCCAGTGCAGCGACCAATTGTGAAAAGAAAGACATATTGTTGTTATTTTGTCTAAGTTATCTCTATAACATAAATCTGAGGATAAACAGTCACACACATCTCACTTGTGCTTTAAGACAAACTCTTTAAAATTTGAATGAGTTGTGTTCATTTCAAACTTGTGATATAAAAAGCTTTAACATAATTTTGAAAACTGAGTTGCATCTGAGATTATGCAATAGCGAACAAAGTCAGTGCCTTCATCGCTTTGATATAATGGTGTAAATGCATGCATGCATGGTTTCCCCCAGGGAATGTTAAACGAATATTAGGCCATAAAAATTGGTAAGATGTGCCCCTCCTGATGGTCTAAGAAACTGTACAATTTGTTGACCAAAATGGTGCAATTTGGGGTATACATACAGGTAATATATATTTTTTATTATAAATATGTTTACCATATTGGTTGTATGTGCTTTCAAAACAAAATATATAAATGAATGCATAAATAGCATCATTTATTTGTCCCCCCCAAAAAACACTTTAATTTTTAGCATTGTTTTAATAATATTCACATAACATCAGACAAAAATTAAATTATTCGTTTGCCATTTTCTGCACTTTTCAAACATGAATTGTCCATGTGAAGTAGAACTAAATTTCTCATTCCATCGAGATTATGATTCATATTCAACATTTTAAAACCATAAAAATCACATTTTGGTGAAAACTTTAACACAGTATTCAAATTTAAATTTTGTTATAATAATAATGTGCTTCAGAAACTAATTAAACCACTTATTTCTACCAGTTATTGTTTGTTAACTTCAAACATTATGTTATAACAGTTTCAGAAAAGAACTTTAATAAAAACTTATAACTTAACGTTAACACTAATACAAAGTATCATTTGTATTAGTTACAATATGGTAAGAAAATCAATTAGCTAAAAAACACACAAGTAATTTGGCATAGTAAATTTAAGTTTAAATAAAAAACATATTTTATCTATGCCAATTATAATATATCTTGTGGTTACAAGGTAGAAATCCTTTTTTTTGCGCTTTAAAACTTTAAAATAATAAAATAATGGCGTTTGTTTAAATGGACGTAGAAATCATACTTTCGGTTTTAAAGAGGTACCGTTTAAAAAATAATAAATTACCTGCTAACTAGGCTATAGATTTAATTTTATCTATGACAATTAGAATAAATCCGGTGGTTACTAGGTAGAAATCCATCTTTTTTGCGATTAAAAACTTAAAAATAATCGCGTTTGTCGAAATGGATGGATACGTATAGAAATCCTACACTTGATTTTAAAAGCGGTACCGTTTACCGCTTTAAGGAGTCAAGTAACCCTTATATAATAGAATAAAAAAGGGAGAGATCTCGACTTAAGTTGAGATTTGGTCAATTTTAACAGTTTATTGTTTTGCATTTATGAAGTGTCTGGTAGCTAATCTGGTGGCAATTATATGGAAAATAAAATACTAAAGTATCTGTTTGATCTTTAAACAATACTTCAGGTTCAATTTGTTAAAGTTTCAGTTATTTTGCTAAAAGGTAACGGCAGTCCAATGAAATATATTTTCTTTTTCAGTTACTTTTGGACAGTTCTGAGGAAAAGGTACAAGAGGATCCAAAAGTAGGGAAGAGAAGCAGAAAGAGAAAGAATGCCCAACTGGAAAAGATACAAAAGGAAAGAGAAAAGAGATTCGTGGAGAGAGATACTGTTGAAGAGGTTTGTAGTATGTCTCTTAGAAGTTCTTTGGATGTGGCATATCTAGTTGTGTAATATAGACTTAAGCATTGTGTGAAAAGCTTTGTTCTTTAACTTTTTTATGTCCCCCATCACTATAGTTAGGGACATATTGTTTTTTGCCCTGTCTGTTTGTTGGTTTGTTGGTTGGTTTGTGTGTTTGTTTGTGCTAACTTTAAAATTTGCAATCACTTTTGCAATATTGAAGATAGCAACTTCATATTTGGCATGAATGTGTATCTCATAGAGCTGCACATTTTGAGTGATGAAAGGTCAAGGTCATCCTTCAAGGTCAAAGGTCAAATATATGGGTCAAAATTGCTAATTTAATGTACACTTTTGCAGTATTGAAGATAGCTGCTTGATATTTGGCATACATGTGTATCTCATGGAGCTGCACATTGTGAGTGTTGAAAGTTCAAGGTCATCATTCAAGGTCAAAGGTCAAATATATGGGGATATGTTTCACAAACACATCGCTTGTTATGAATTATGATAAAAAAATCACTCTTGTCACAATGGTTTTCAAGAATAACTTAATCGACATGCTATTATTAATACTTTAACTTATTACATTTTAAACTTATGGATATTTCTTGTTTGTTTCCTTTTTGTGTCAAACATTCACTGATATTTATTTTATGCTTTCTAGTGTTCTATAGAGAAATATCAGTGAAATAAAACCATTTTAAACAGTAAAAAATAACAGTGAAAAATGGCGATATTTTCACTGTTTTACTGTGTAATGATGTCATATTTTAGACGATATGACGTCATAAATACAGCGAAATTATCCAGTTAAACTCTTTTACAATGTAAATAAACAATGAAAAAAACCTAAAATAAAAAGAATATTTGTTTGAATCGATGGAATATCTATTTTATTTCACTTGTGTTCATAAAAATACATATTTTCATTCGTGGCTGTGCCACTTGTGAAAATATTATTTGATATGATCACTCGTGAAATACAAATCGATATTCCTTCAAATCCAACAAATATCCTCTATTTATTACTATTGAAAACCTTGTGAACTCTATAGAAGTAACTTTTTACAATGTTCATGAAAATTGCTCAAAATATTTGTTTAAATGATATCTTGGTAAAGTTTGAAAATGGTCTCCTGAAAGACTTGGCAATCAGGTTGTGGGATATTGTCCTTATACTGCTGTAGTGAATCTTTGTGAACACTGTAGAAGTTACATTTTGCGTCCAATCTTTATGAAACTGATCAGAATATTTGATATAATGATATCTTGACTGAGTTCAAAAATGGTTCTGGTCTGTTGAAAACATTGTTGCCAATATTGTTCTATTTAAAAAACAAAGTCAAAAGACACAGTTATTTTACAAACATCACGCAAGCTGCTTAGGTTATTTCATTAATGAGGTTCTTAGATGAGTGAACTAGGGCCTCTGTCCCTCTTTTTCCCATCAGCATATTGCTACAAATGGATGCATTAACCCTTTCAGTGCGGGAACCGAATTTTGAAGGCCTTTGCAAACAGTTTGGATCCAGATGAGACGCCAGAGAACGTGGCGTCTCATCAGGATCCAAACTGTTTGCTATTCTGATAATATTCTTTGAAAAAAATCGAAGAAAATGCTAATTTTAGAAATTCATCAGACGACATTTTAGCAGACGACAAATTTCCCAGCATGCAAAGGGTTAAGCTGCAGAAAACTTTGGCTAAAATTCTGCCTCCATTAAAACACATATATCAGACAAAATGCAAATAATATTTAAATAGGAAGGCAAATTTTGCTTAGGGACAGTTTTTAGCCAGGGAATACCTTGTTTCTGTCTCTTTGTACTCTGCATGTTGATTGTTTTCAGCGTTTGTCAGCTTTAACCCAGACACTACAAAAGACTAACACAGGGGAGCCAGAGGAGGACATTCAGATAGACGAGTTCCCTGCTTCAGAGGTAGGAGTCAGGCAGGAAATGACATGATTTTTGAAGTAGAAAGTCTGTCAGATTTGGAGTGTAACTTGTCCAATAATATTCGTTAAATGTCCACTTGATGTGAAAAGTGGTGTTGTTGCTGCTGCAAAATAAGAATGTTATTATTTTTTTAGTGAAACTAAGGGGGAAGTATTTTACTTCTTTTGAAAATTTTAAATAAAGTTTTAACTTGATACGTTTTTGGAAGAAAAAAGTGTTGCTTCAGTACTTTATAAAATAGTGGTTGTCATATTCCTCAACAGCATGTTTCCCCTCCCTACCAGTAGACTTGCTGCCCCCCTCTCTATAGAAATAAAATAACAATATATCTAATAGTAGGGCATGAAGGGTTGACAGTATTGTGGAAGATGATATATACTAGCTATATAAACCTTTGCTTGTAAGTTCAAAACGTCTCAATCATCCACTGAATTTCACTTTAGTACAGCAGTTTCTATGTAGAAAACCATGCATATTAGGAATTCAAATAAATAAATTGCAAGCAGTTGTGCAAGCCATGAGAAGGATCTTTTGTATGACTTTCTATACTCCGGACTGTTTTGCATGACATTCCCTGTTGTATTGACTTAAAATGAGTCGAGTTCTGAGAAAACTGGGCTTAATGCATGAATCTAAAGTGTCGTCCCAGATTAGCCTGTGCAGTCCGCACAGGCTAATCAGGGACGACTCTTTCCGCTTGTATGGGGGTTTTTTGTTTAAAGGAAGTCCCTTTTTACCGAAAATCTAGTTTAAGCGGAAAGTGTCGTCCCTGATTAGCCTGTGCGGACTTTACGCACATGCATTAAGCCCAGTTTTCTCAGAACGCGGCTCAAAATGTTCTGTGTTGTTAAAGACTGATGACCCAGAGCTAGTTGAGCTGGCTAAGCAGGAGAGGGACAAACTCAGCAAGTTTCAGAACCTCTTTAAGGGCCTCAAGTTCTTCCTGAACAGAGAGGTCCCCAGAGAGACACTGGTCTTCATCATCAGGTAGGCACAGCGAAATGGTCAGGACGGCTTGTTTAATGAAGTGAAATACCAACAAGTTATGTGTCTGTTAAATGGAATTTTGTTCTTTTATTTCACGTATAGGTATTCAGTTTCAGGGGGTTTTCTGCTATGTAAAAAAAGGCCGTAAAAGGGACCTGATCCCAAAGCAAATGGACCCGATTCCAAACGAACAATTATTTATAAAAAAAAAAATTATACAAGAAATGTGTTTGTCAGAAACACAATGCCCCCTTCTGCGCCGCTTTGTTTTATAAAAAAAAATTGTATCATTCGGCAGGTACAGATAATTATCTCCCTTTGAAGGTTATTACTTCCCTTGGATTTTTTGTTTACCTTGATCTTGAAGGATGACCTTGACCTTTCACCACTCAAAATGTGCAGCTCCATGAGATACACATGCATGCCAAATATCAAGTTGCTATCTTCAATATTGCTATCTGAAGTGACATAGAAGTTATGAGCAATTTTCGAAACCTAAATGCAAAACCTAAACGCAAAGTGTTACAGAAAGACAGACAGACAGATGGACGGACGGTCCGATCACTATATGCCCTTCTTCGAGGGCATAAAAAGGTCTCTTATGACTTATGTTTTATGATAATTAGACTCTATATCTCAACTTCCTTCATATATATAACTTTAATTTAGTCCTTTATAAATAATTCCCAAAATGCCACTTTTATTGATTAAAAAAATCCTAATTTGACCAGACTCCTTTTCCCAAAGGCGATAGAAAAAACCCTGACTTTTAAATTTAAATGTGGAATAAATTGATTTAACTTAAATTTATATTTAATTTAAATGAGCTATGCAAATCAACTCAATTTCGTTGTTTCATAGCATCTTTTAACAATATGCATATGAGTATTTGTGATGCAATTTTTTGTTAATTGTTATTTTCTCTTGCTTTGATATTGAAGTGCACAGAAATCAACCTTGCAGAGTATTGTTAAATACGCCTAATGAATCTAGATAGCTGGGTATAACTGCTTATTGTCCCCTACTGGTTTCACCGGAGGGGACTTATGGTTTGCTCTCTGTGTGTCTGTCTGTGAGTCTGTCTGTAAGTCTGTCTGTCACACTTTTCTGGATCCTGCGATAACTTAAAAGTTCTCAATATTTTTCATGAAACTTGCAACATGGATAGATTACAATATGGACATTATGCACGCCATTTCATTTTGTTCCTACGTCAAAAATTGTGGTTGCTATGGCAACAACAAAAAATAAAATTTAAAAAAAAATCTGAAAATGGTGGAATTTCTGACAATGGTGGAGCCGGTAGGGGACCATATGGCTTGACAATAGCCTTGTGTTGAAATTATTATATGAGAGACTGCCCGCTGTGTTTCAGGTCATTTGGAGGGGAAGTGTCGTGGCATGAGTCGCAGGCTGTTGGCTACAGCTACCCAGAGACGGACGAGAAAATCACCCATCAGATTGTAGATAGACCCAGCATGGAGAAGCAGTATCTGTCGCGGTATGGGCAATGTTGTACTTTTATGTTGCCTACTAGCTTATTGGAGGGGCCTACATATTTAATATTGTCCGTCTATATGTCCATCTGCCATCTGAACTCCTCTCGCTAAAATCTGGAGCCTTCTAAATATCAAGAGGTACTTAAGTAGCTTGATTAAACATCGAATGAGGATAAGAGCCCTATAGTAATTTGCGAGGGTTTAAGTTTTTCATTGAAAAAAAAAGTTGGTTGCCATGGATACAGAAATAATAATAAACTTAAATCTAGATCCTTCAATAAGTACCCAAGCTAGTTTAATGACACTTGTTATGTGGATAGATGTCCAGATTTAAATATAAACATTAATTTAGTTTTTTATCCTACACAATCGTGGTTTCTAGGGTTACAAAAATATTTGAAACCCGGATTCTGAGATTTCTAGAAACTTTTGTATTGTTACTGGAAATATGCATGATGTTTTTTTCATATTTTCTGTCCTTTAGTCTGGATCATAGAATAATTTTAAAATTTCTTAATCCAGGCTGATAAAACTCTATTTTAGATGAAGGGCCAGATAGGGAATGAGACTGTTTTATTTTCAGTGAAATAATCTTCAACTTAAGCAGGATCCTGTGATGTCTCAAACAGTACTTAAAGTTGGTTTATGGTATTTGGCCTGTGGAAAGAGGGTCACATACAATGTATACACGTTATTTCTGTTGTGTCAGTCCAAAAATGGTTGATTATGCATTTACTTACAAAGTAATTTTAAAATATTGATAAAACTCAGATTGTTGATGGAGCCATATGGGGAATATACCCATTATTCCTTTTTGTGTTATACAAAAGTTGTGATTGCTTTTGTTACACAATTATACAGAAAGGTGAAAAATACAATTTTGATACTGCAAACAGAAAGCTAGGCTTATACAATGGATAGAAGGCTATATGGTGGATATGCATGTTATTTCCCCTAAAACAAATTCAGACCAACATGTGGTTGCTTTGGTTATAGAAATAATCCTAAACTGAAATCCCAATCCTGCCATAACTAAAACGTAATGGGCCGCTGTTTGGCTATGACCTTTCTCTGGTTTCGTAATGGGAAATACTTGGTACAAGATAAACACTCAATAATTTATCTCAAAACCGGAGTTTATTGATTGATTTCAAATTAATAAGACATACTTTATGAGTGCTCTCACTGTCTTAGTCATTCTTTTCTGAAGTAATCTTATTTGTAACTACATGATGAAAAACACTCAACAAACTGGTATGGCATTTCACTGTGATTTCTTGGTCTGCCTAATGGGTTGTTTGTTTTGAATTGGATTTTACTATGTTTCCCAGGTACTATGTTCAGCCCCAGTGGGTGTTTGACTCTGTGAATGCCCAGATGCTGCTGCCGCCCGCTGACTATTTCATTGGCGTGACACTGCCTCCCCACTTGTCTCCCTTTGTGACTGAGCAGGAGGGCGACTACGTACCTCCAGAGAAACAGGCTCTCCTGAATAGGCAGCGAGGTATTGACTCCGGTATGTGTAAGCAGCGAGGTATAGACTTCGGTATGTGTAAGCAGCGAGGTATTGACTCCTGTAGGTTTGTTAGGCAGCGAGGTATTGACTCGGGTATGTGTAAGCAGCGAGGTATTGACTCCTGTAGGTTTGTTAGGCACCGAGGTATTGACTCCGATATGTATTTGGCAGCAAGGAATCGACTCCTGTAGGTTTGTTAGGCAGCGAGGTATTGACTCCGGTATGTACAGGCAGCAAGGTATCGACTCCTGTAGGTTTGTTAGGCAGCAAGGTATTTACTCCGGTATGTATAAGCAGCAAGGTATCGACTCCTGTAGGTTTGTTAGGCAACGAGGTATTGACTCCGGTTTGTATAAGCAGCAAGGTATCGACTCCTGTAGGTTTGTTAGGCAGCAAGGTATTGACTCCGGTATGTATAGGCAGCGAGGTATTGACTCAGGTAGGTATAGGCAGCGAGGTATTGACTCCGGTATGTGTAAGCAGCAAGGTATCGACTCCTGTAGGTTTGTAAGGCAGCGAGGTATTGACTCCGGTATGTGTAAGCAGCAAGGTATCGACTCCTGTAGGTTTGTTAGGCAGTGAGGTATTGACTCCGGTATGTGTAAGCAGCAAGGTATCGACTCCTGTAGGTTTGTTAGGCAGCGAGGTATTGACTCCGGTATGTCTAAGCAGCAAGGTATCGACTCCTGTAGGTTTGTTAGGCAGCGAGGTATTGACTCCGGTATGTGTAAGCAGCAAGGTATCGACTCGTGTAGGTTTGTTAGGCAGCGAGGTATTGACGCAGGTAGGTATAGGCAGCAAGGTATCGAATCCTGTAGGTTTGTTAGGCAGCGAGGTATTGACTCACTGGCAGGTAGGTATAGGCAGCGAGGTATTGACTCTGGTATGTATAGGCAGCGAGGTATTGACTCCGGTATGTATAGGCAGCGACGTATTGACTCTGGTATGTATAGGCAGCGAGGTATTGACTCAGGTAACCACACTTATTACTATTTTATATGTATCAATTTATTTATTTTTAAATTATTGACATTATTGATTTATATACCGGTAGTTTACTTTTTAAGAACAAACACACACATAGAGTTTATAAGCATTTTATTTGAAAAAAAAACACTTAACAATCTGAAACCTCTTTTGTGTAACGCAAACAGTTTTAAAACGTAATTGACAGCATTTTAATAAAAATCATACCAACTAGAACACATACCCAAGAAAATAAACAAAAGTGACTAGTTTGGTGCAGATAAAGGTACGATTGTTATCAGTATGGCAATTATAATAATAGAATAAGACTAATTGGCAATTGGCTTTGTTGTTACAAATACTCGTTAACGGTTATTCAATCCCACTTGTCCGCTAATCATAACAATGAACGTGTGAATGGCATACATTAAGAGGGTCCATTACTGTCCCTTGATAACAAAAGACTAGTTTATTGGCATGTGACAAACAGGCCCCACCTCCTGCAGTGATTCTCAAGTGTGTTCCCGCATTCGTACCACGATTTTTCGCAACTGCGATTGATCGCGAATATGTATTACACACAAATCGGATATTGACTGACGCATTTTTTTTAATTCAAAATTAGAAATCGGCGAATTTAAGTGCTGACGAAATCGTCATTTGTATAAAAATGAGGAAAATTTGTGCTGTCGAAAATAAATGGTTTCACAGTATAGGCAGCGAGGTATTGACTCCGGTATGTATAAGCAGCAAGGTATCGACTCCTGTAGGTTTGTTAGGCATCGAGGTATTGACTCAGGTAGGTATAAGCAGCAAGGTATCGAATGCTGTAGGTTTGTTAGGCAGCGAGGTATTGACTCAGGTAGGTATAGGCAGCGAGGTATTGACTCTGGTTTGTATAGGCAGCGAGGTATTGACTCCGGTATGTATAGGAAGCGAGTAATTGACTCCAGCAGGTATAGGAAGGGTGGTATTGACTCAGGTATGTATTGGCGGTGAGGTATTGACTCCCGTATGTTTGTTCATATTGCTTCTATGGTCTATATTTATGGGAATGGGACTTAAAATTGATTTCTTTTCAAATAGCGTGTGTTTTCATACCCAAAATAGCTTGATACATGTATAGATTATTAAAATATAGATGGTGTACAGTAAGATTTTTTAGAATTCTAATTTTTAATGTATTGTGTACAAAATATTAATAAAGAAATTATTAAGTAAAAAATGTCATTAAAAAGATGTAAAAAAAAGAGTAAAGAGTGGTTTGACATTCCATGAGGAATAAATGATCTATAATTGTAAAACAACAGGGATAGATGAAGACAGTGAGAGTGAGGAGGTTGATGATGATGAGGAGGAGGACGGTGAGGGTCATCAGTCTGATGATTCCAGTGAAGAGGAGGATGAAGAGGGAGAAGAGGAATCAGGTACAGTGACATGGGTACTTTATGGAACAACAACACATACCTCAGTTGTGTTTAATGACAAATATAAGGGCCTCCAAAAACTGTGAATTTCGTGATATTGTATGACAATTAATATATGGTCAGTGGTTTGCAATTAAGGCCATTTCATTTTTAGCTTGACTATTATATATGAAATATATATATAGTGGAGCTATCCTACTCGCCCCGGCGTTAGCGTCTGCGTTAGCGTGCAAATGTTTTAAGTTTTCGTACTACCCCAAATATTTTCTTTGTCCCTTGACGTATTGCATTCATATTTTGTATACTTGTTAACCAACATGACCCCAACCTATAAACAAGAGCAAACAACTCTATCAAGCATTTTGTCATAATTATGGCCCCTTTTCCACTTAGAATATGCCGCAAATGTTAAAGTTTCGTACTACCCCATTTATTTTCATTGTCCCTTGACATATTGCTTTTATATTTTGCATACTTGTTTACCAACTTTGCCCCAACCTATAAACAAGAGAAGACAACTCTATCAAGCATTTTGTCATAATTATTGCCCCTTTTATACTTAAAATATGCATATTATTGATAAATCTAATCTTAATCAAATTTTCTTGTTTTAAATAAGTATGTTATGCTTGGTTACAGATGATGACGAAGCCCCTGCCACAAAGAAGCAAAAAACTGGATCGAAAGGTGCCAACAAACAGAAAGATGTAAGTCACTTGTAAAGTAATGTTTTGAAAACAAAAAATGTTGCCCTTCATGGTAAAAAAGTACTACATTTGAAACAAAATCATTGTTATCTGTTGTAAATACAATTCTGATGTATCGTGAAGATTATTATGCCCCCGAACGAGGGCACATAGTGATCGGACTGTCTGTCCGTCTGTCTGTCTTTCCATCACACTTTGCATTTAGGTTTTGAAAAATGTTCATAACTTCTTTTCATAAATATATTGCTCCACTTCAAGAAACATAAAAAGTCCTAGACCGAATAGTTATTTCTAGTGGGCTGAATACCGGTTTTGCCAATGTAATGGATGCTTTGTAATTGTACTGTACATTTCCTCTCCATAGGAAAGACAATATCAACGTGAAATGGTGATTGATTAAAATAAAATGTGTTCTTTTTAATTGGCTGACTATGAATGAAGTTTTGAGACATAAGACTGTGCTACAGTGACAGGGCAGACATTAGACTGCGCTACAGTGACAGGGCAGACATTAGACTGAGCTACAGTGACAGGGCAGACATTAGACTGCGCTACAGTGACAGGGCAGACATTAGACTGTGCTACAGTGACAGGGCAGACATTACACTGCGCTACAGTGACAGGGCAGACATTACACTGCGCTACAGTGACAGGGCAGACATTAGACTGCGCTACAGTGACAGGGCAGACATTAGACTGCGCTACAGTGACAGGGCAGACATTAGACTGCGCTACAGTGACAAGGCAGACATTACACTGCGCTACAGTGACAGGGCAGACATTACACTGCGCTACAGTGACAGGGCAGACATTAGACTGCGCTACAGTGACAGGGCAGACATTAGACTGCGCTACAGTGACAGGGCAGACATTAGACTGCGCTACAGTGACAGGGCAGACATTAGACTGCGCTACAGTGACAGGGCAGACTTTAGACTGCGCTACAGTGACAGGACAGACATAAGACTGCGCTACAGTGACAGGGCAGACATTAGACTGCGCTACAGTGACAGGGCAGACATTAGACTGCGCTACAGAGACAGGGCAGACATTAGACTGCGCTACAGTGACAGGGCAGACATTAGACTGCGCTACAGTGACAGGGCAGACATTAGACTGCGCTACAGTGACAGGGCAGACATTAGACAGACTGCGCTACAGTGACAGGGCAGACATTAGACTGCGCTACAGTGACAGGGCAGACATTAGACTGCGCTACAGTGACAGGGCAGACATTTGACTGCGCTACAGTGACAGGGCAGACATTAGACTGCGTTACAGTGACAGGGCAGACATTAGACTGCGCTACAGTGACAGGGCAGACATAAGACTGTGCTACAGTGACAGGGCAGGAATTTAGCCTTTTGACTAGGATTGAGCATAAGTAGCACATGCCACAAAGAAGCAGTAGATTAATTGAGAAATTGTCTAGGTGAAGAATGTATCATTCTGTCTATTTGTGTACTTGCCTATCTGCCAATACCTGTCTATCAGAAGGCTATAGGAAATCTCTATATCTACCAATTCCTGTCCTTCAAAAGGTGGCCAATACAAGTGCCATGTCTGTAGAGGAGGGTCGAGTAGAGGTGGACGACCCCGGGCGGCGACAAACGCGCCAGGAGGCGGAGGAGCGCAGGCTGGCAGAGATGATGATTCCCAAGAAGAAGAGGCGACTCTACAACAAGATCATGCACTCAAAGAAGAAGACCAGTCAGGAGGTGAGATTGTACAGCTTTTAATTAGTCCCCTAATGGTTTGTGCTCAGTCTGTCCGTCCATCCTTCCGTCACACTTTTCTGGATCCTGCGATAACTTTAAAAGTTCTTTATATTTTTTCATGAAACTTGGAACATGGATAGATGGCAATATGGACATTATGCACGTCATTTAATTTTGTTCCTACATCTAAAATTCTGGTTGCAATGGCAACAAATAGACTAAAAATACTGCTGAAAATGGTGGTTTTCTGGATCCTGGGATAACTCTAAAAGTTCTTAATATTTTTTCATGAAACTTAGAACACGGATAGATGGCAATATGGACATTATGCATGTCATTTCATTTTGTTCCTACGTCAAAAATTATGGTTGCTATGGCAACAAATAGACTAGAAATACTGATGAAAATGGTGGTTTTCTGGATCCTGCGATAACTTTCAAAGTTCTTAATATTTTTTCATGAAACTTGGAAAATGAATAGATGGCAATATGGACATTATGCACGTCATTTCATTTTGTTCTTACGTCAAAAAATCTGGTTGCTATGGCAACAAATAAATAAAAAAATCATGACAATGGTGCCGGTAGGGGACTTTTATTGCTTTGCAATAGTCTTGTTCATTCTAACAGCTGATGAAAGGGTTACTAATCAAAGGTTTTGGTCCAAGTTTTGGGGGAAAGTTACCTCTCTGATAGCTTGGTATGGGTCCTTGTCCAAGGTTTGGGATTTCTTGTGTTTTTCTTTCTAAAAGTTGGCTGTAGGCTGTTAAGATTTTGAAAGTTTAGTGTATTCTTTTCTAATAGCTGTGGTTATAGTGTCGGAAAAGTTATGTCCTTATTATTATTTCCACCGCTACTGTCCAGAAAGATCATTTACAGACTGTGACAACATTGTGAAGATAAATCAATCAATTTAGATGAAAGATTTTTCACATTTAATACAAATAGAATGCCCTTAAGACTATGTCTGATAGGGAAATGTAAATGACATCATCTAAGCATCAGATATTGGGCATTGTCGTTACATAACTTAAGTGACAAGAGATTTAACAAAATGGATATGATGCACACAAAAGGTACATATTGATGAAATACACAAAAAAAAAAGCTATTGTATGTTGCTTTTATATAACAATAAAACAGGTTGATCATCTATTAAATTGTGACATTATTAAAGTTTACAAAGTAGACTTGGTTATAAGTAATAGAAATATAAATCAGATCGAAACAATGATAGGAGTACAACCTAATAAAAGGATGACCAATACAGACATTCATAGGTTTGGTACATCCTGGGTAAGATCTAGGAGACAACCAAAACATGATTTGAACATAGACAAGAATTTTGACCCCTTCCTGACTGAATCCTGTGGCAATCAACAAACATCAAACTAAATAATAATATTGTGAGAGGCACGTTTCAGTCTATAACCATACTTCATACATTTGTTAGAATATCCTTATATATTCCAAGACATATTAGTGTTCTGTGTTGTTTTAATGTTACTGTCTTCTGTGTTGTTTTAATGTTACTGTAAAAAAAAAAATTCTCAGTAGCTATTGGCATTTATATTTTTTTTAGTACGCATCGAATTCGTTCACTTAGGGACTCGCTTTGCCCAGATGATTATGAGTTCTGAAAATCATTTATAAATTAGTCACAGTTTGAAACTAAGGTGAGAAAGAAAAACTTCATAAAACTGCTTACAAAAACAAATTTTAACAAGAGGGCCTGAAAGGCCCAATGTATCCCCCGCAACATATGCTTTGTTTGAGGATGGGTGCAAATTGGACGGATGAACATAATGATAGATGGACGGACGGAGGACAATAACACAAAACTAAGACAAAGGAAGGTTCTTAAGCCTTCACAATACCAAGTTTCAAAGAAATCCGCCAAAGCGCTTCCAAGATATGGCTCCGGACACAAAAATGCCTATAGTAAAAAGCATTTTTTCAAGATACAAAGGGCCATAAGTCTGTTTTTAATAGATGGTGTACAATGCCATTTGGCGTGCATCATCCTCTTATGCATATATATACTCATACCAAGTTTAAATGAAATCCGCCAAAGCACTTCCAAGATATGGCTCCGGACACAAAAGTGCCTATAGTAAAAAGCATTTTTTCAAGATACAAAGGGCCATAAGTCTGTTTTTAACAGATGGTGTACAATGCCATTTGGCGTGCATCATCCTCTTATGCATATATATACTCATACCAAGTTTCAATGAAATCCACCAAAGAACTTCCAAGACATGGCTCCGGACACTAAAAAGCATTTTTTCAAGATACAAAGGGCCATAAGTCTGTTTTTAACAGATGGTGTACAATGCCATTTGGCGTGCATCATCCTCTTATGCATATATATACTCATACCAAGTTTAAATGAAATCCACCAAAGAACTTCCAAGATATGGCTCTGGACACAAAAGTGCCGGACGGACAGCCGGACGGACAACGCCAAAACAATATCCCTCCGCCTCTGGCGGGGGATAAAAATGCATTTAAGTTGAAAGAATAAAAATTTGTTTTAAAAGGAAGAAAAAAAGAGATGTCATTATGAAAATAAGCGTAAACAAGGGGCTACTAAGTTTCTAAAATCATTCTCCCTATAGCATTTTAACCCAGCAAGGAAAATGTTACACTATGTTCAATTCATATAAAGGATGTGTTGTCAACCTGCATGTAGAGTAGATTAGATACTTGTAATTTGATCTTGTGTCATGTAGTTGCAGTTTTCTCTATGTGAAATCTTTATTTCAGGCTCGGATTTTGAAAGAAAAGCGGGAAGCCATTGATATGCAGAAGAAAAAGGACAAGAAGCAGAAATTGACTTGATTATTTAACACTTAACGGATTTTACAAGGATTTGTTTAATGAAAATGTATTATAATAATAAGAATGTGTGTATTTGAAAATAAAATCTTAATTGATAAACAGTTAAAAAATGTTATTTATCCTTAGATTTTGAAGTCTCTCAGAAAAACCATCTTGCCCCTGGCTCCCTTTAGAGTAGGGTTGTTGTGTCCCTGATGAAGGGTTATCTTGCCCAAAGTATGTTTTAATCAACTTATATTACCACCGGTCTGCCCCTGACATGCGTAGCTTATGTTTGACAACTCACATCATACAATGTGCACTGCTTGTCTTGAACAAATTCATCCCTGGAAAGCTGCAAAGCATGACCATGTTCCCTTGTACAAGTTCCACACAGGTAGACTACTACAACGCAAAAATATGCAGGTTTATCTTCAGTGCTTTTAATTTATCAAAGGGCTGAAGGCACTAAAGTTCTTACTATTGCATAATCTTAGATGCAACTCAGTTTTCAAAATTATGTTATAGCTTTTTATATGGCAAGTTGGAAATGAACACAACCCATTCAAATTTATAGTGTATCTTTAAGCACAGGTCGAGATGTGTGTGCACCGTTTATCCTCATATTTATGTTATAGAGAAAACAAAATAACAACAATATATCTCTTTTTTCACTATTTGATGCTGCACTGGCAACCATCTTTAGAATTTTGTTTCTTTGTTAAAGAAAAAGACTAGAATCATGTCTTGTTATGTGTATCTAATACTTAATTTATTTTTATGCTCCCCCAAAAAATTTGGGGGGGGAGCATATAGTTGGCGCTTCGTCCGTCCGTGCACAATTTTTGTCTGGGCTAATTCTCAGCAACTAATGACCTGAATTCAATGAAACTTTATGGGAAGCTTCACCACCAAGAGGAGATAAGCATATTATCAGCGGGGTCTGGTCGGATGATTTTTCACAGAGTTATGGCCCTTTGAAGTTTTCCATTAACTGTACGTATAGTGCAATTCTTGTCCGGGCTATTTCTCAGCAACGAATGACCGGAATTCAATGAAACTTTATGGGAAGCCACTACCAAGAGATGTGCATATTATCAGCGGGCCTGGTCGGATGATTTTTCACAGAGTTATGGCCCTTTGAAATTAAAAAAAAAAACTTGTCCCCCCCCACTACTGTGCCCTCAAGACGTTTCCTTTTATCTGAATATACATGTATGGTGCAATATTGTGACAAAAAAAACCTTTGGGGAGCATCACCCGTCTCCGACGGTTTCTTGTCTTAATCATTGAGCAACAATTTTGCCGGAACGGCAGACTTTTAATGCAAAATGTCTTGTGAGCCGGAATTGAATCATTTCCTAGGCCTAATTGATCCACAGTCGCCAATTTGTATTCTATGTTTAATTGGATCGAGTTGTTCAAGCTTTGAAAAAGTTGCCCTGCTTTTTAGCCAAACTGAATACAACTTAATCTAATTTCCTGGGCTTGAATCTATTGGCCTCAGGCTAACAGGCAACAAATAAACCCGTAAGTTATTCATGATGTAAATTCTGACAGTGTATTGAACTCGTTCAATTTGCAAGTCTGAAGACATTTAAGGGACCTTTTCACATTTTGGTCAATTGACAAAATGAAACGATTCAATAATTTAGAGAATTCTGTTGCTGTCGTTATATTTTTTCGGCGTAAGCTGCATAAGCCAGCTTTTCACCTTAGCCTGACCTTTGTAAGTGTCCAATAAAATTCCAATAAAATTTCCCGCGGCTAGGTACGAATGAATACACTTCATTTATTCCATTGGCTGATTTGAGTATACCACCAGAACATTGGAAACATATCCGCGTCTTTGTAACACTGTTTTACTGTATGAAACAATTTTATCTCGAATGAAAAGGCTTAATAGATAGAACAGTTTTACACTCAATTCTCGACATCAATACAGTTTGTGCGTACACCTTTTATTTTCAGAGTATTACCAGCGCAAGAGCGTTTATACTTAAAAGGCTTTGTTCTCATATTTAGTACTTACTTCCTTATTCCTGTCAACATGTTAACATGTAAAAGTATAAAGAGCAATGGAAGCGAGGCCTCACTTTAAAGCATTGCATTTCAACCCGCGAGGTATATCGGGTCAATTCGCGGACATTCAGAGTTTATATACAGGTCATCACTGGAGTTGGCGGCCAGTAAAATAATCGTTATATAATAAAGACGCTATCCGTGAATTAGGTGACCTGGAATTTTCTTTAGACCAGAAATATGTTAAATGAAGATATTCAGCAATATAATTATGGTATGTAAATAATAGATTCTTAATGTGTTTTCAACAATACAATGATAAATATTATTGTTGATAAATTTAACAATAATTATTCGTCCATATTGCCTAATGTACTAAAGTGATATTATGAGCATGTAACAGTTTATAGGTGTCTATCGCAACCGTTGATTATTTTTGATGTTTCTACTTCATATACACTTATATTAATTAATGCAGCATCATCATACTAAAACAATATACCAGAAAGAGAAAAATAATGCATTTGAATATCAACCGTACTTTCGTTTGACAACTGATCATGCGTTTACGAGTTGAACCTAAATTTAGTTTAAGTGCAGATTTGTTCATACGACACAAAGACACGAAATTGTTTTACGGATCATTTCAGCTTACAGGACTGGGTGGGTCACGTAAGAATATCGAATATAAAATATATTTTTATAAACAACTGGTAGCAAGGTGAGTTGCAGATAATTAATCAGTAACCACATTTTAACTAACTATTTTGACCTGTTAATTCTTTTCAGCTCAATTCAACAGTGCAAAATGCCCATAATATCACTTTAAGCATTAGCACGATGATAATTGATACTGTTAATAATCGAATCAAATAGCAATGCCCGACAAACCACTAAAACAGGTTTGTTCGAAGAACGCGCCTATAAATACGGATACTTCTCGTGTGGCCGGTTGACTCATATGTTTAAATTTCACTTCCATTCTTCTTTTGGTTTTCTGTTTTGTATCTATAGGTTTATGACCAGCAATATGTTATAATGTAAAATAAGCCGCGAAAACTCCCCGTAACATCCCGTACTGCGTGTGATGCAGCTAAGAACTGCACAGAAAAAGACATTCGCTATACTTGATCTCATTCATTTAACTATTTACGCCGTATATCTTTTTTAAAGATATTTCTTGTTCATACTACAAGGATTGCTTATATAAAGTATAAAATACATTTCTCAGTGTATGATCACGGATAGCCAGTGGTCTAAACGATCGACTTTTATTCCAGGGGTCAATGGTTTGAGCGCAGTTGAGGGTAATTTTTTTGTTTCTTTAATTTTATTCTTGTTTTTTTTTTAAGGAGCTTTTAAGATCCAATGTTTACATTTATCAGTATTAAGCATTTAATGACAAACTGTAAAAAGGTCCCTTTTAGATGTTGACTAAAAAATGCCACAAGGTAAAAATTTAGAACTCATTGGTTGTTTATTTGATTCAAGTTATTTGCCTTGTCAGCGAGGTTACTTTGAAGTTATTATCACTTATATCCTTTTCTCAGATCAATACATTGTAATAGGAAAGATAATTTAAGCTTCATTGGGGAAAAAACGGCTTATGCATTAATTGTCATTCCAGTACCAGTTTTTAAACCAAAAACCCCATAAAATCAGAAAGTGTCCTTGATAAGCTTGTGTGCATTGCACAGGCTAATCAGTGTGCACAGGCCTATCTGGGACTCCACTTATTTGACATGCATTAAGCCCCGTTTTCCCTGAAAGCAGCCAATTTGTACATGTACAGATTTTAATGACAAAATGGCCAATGTTGTCCCACAAGCTGTTAAAAACATATTAATTTCATACACAAACTGCTGTCTGCAGTGTACCAGTGGTAGAGAATAAACAGGCAGATTATCGATCCTAGCGTAGTTAAGGTGGTTATTGTTCGTAGCGTAGCTAAAAGCAGACCGACTTGAAACACACACTAATATCCGAAGTTCTTCGCAAGCGAAGAACTAAAAATCGTGCATTACCATTAATACATTTAAATGCCTTCTCAAACATTGTGGTGTAATCAGGTGTAGGAATATACAACATAGAACAATTTCCATAAAAAATTGTGGATTTAAGTGTCTCTTTAATAAGGCCTGATAATATTTAGTCTTTGCAGTAGTTTCCTAATCATGGTGGCATTTCAAGCCTTCCAAACATGAATCTTGGGATATAAATTAACAAATATGAAATGTGCTTTTTTTCTTTATTAACCCAACTGTACAACACATGTTAGAAGACCATCTTGTGTGGGTACTGCTTGCTGCCTAGTGAGAACATGGCGCCAAGGTATCCAAACAGGTACTTTTTGTCTGGGTTGCTACGGATGGCCGCCAGGATCTGCTTGTCAACTGCAACCTGGTCCTCCTTACGCTCATTACTCACAGTGTACACCTGTAACAGAAGACAGCCTAGAAAAAGTCCAAATAAACATTATGGGTAAGTTTCATTCAGATTACTGTGAAACCATTTATTTTTGTCAGCACGAAATTTCGTCCTTTTTAAAAAAATGACTATTTCTTCAGCACTTAAATTCGTCCATTTCTGGTTTTGAAAAAAGCGTCCGATTTGTTTGTAATGTTTGTAATACATGTAATACGCGGTTGCAAAAAATCGTGCTCGGGAAAGAGGGGTGACACTTGGTAGTCACTCACAGGAGGTGGGCCTTGTTTGGCATATGCCAATTAACAAGTCTGTTATTTCAGGTGATTGTAATTGTCCCTTATTATTTTATGTCATTGACACGTTCTTTGTTATGATTAGCGGATAAGTGGGACTGAATAACCGTTAACGAGTGTTTTTAACAACGAAGCCAATTGCCAATTAGTCTTTTTCCATTACAATCACGGACAACCAAACACAAATCAATATGTTCTTTATTAATTTGTAATAAAAGCGCAGAATATATATTCAGACAGGTGTTGATCACACATCGTCATATTTTAATTGCGTTTAATAGTATTGTCTTTAATCCGGATTCGCAGCGTGTTGGCTGTATAATCTGCAACACCACTGAAAAACACAATACACACAATGGGTTTAAAGTTGTTAACATTTAGCGCTAATCAACACTATTATACCTAAACGAAGTCGGCGCACTCGATACAGCCTTATTGCATTCGCGTTTTACAGGAAATGTCAGTTGTCAGTACACTGTATAATGTACACCCCTTTGTGTCAAAACCGGATTTAACTTGAGTGTGAATAGTCGACTGTTTCATGTTCTTTGTATCAATACCATCAGGGTATCTATACTATAAGTATACCAGTCTACAAACAAGGTGCGCGCTTCCGCATATGGGTATTCGGACGTTAAAAAAATTGACCTACGGTTAAGCGTTCATGCCGTTGAACGCATTTAGCAATATAACTTTTTTTTTTCACTATTTCTTTACTTGCAAAAAATACTAGTGGCTTATAACTTACCTTGCAATCTTTTTTTCTCGCATTGTGTGAGTGTTAATTTCGAGCCCTGTGTATATGCGTGGATTCAATGGATTTAAATGCCTACGGTAATTCAGTCTTATTTATTTCAAATATAGGACATGATTGTTCGTTAGGATCTTGAATTTGTCTATCCGTCTAAGGACGAAAAAGACGAAAATTAATGTCTGACGAATAATAATGGTTTCACAGTAAGTTATAAATGTGGTCTCTAGATAGGTAAAAAGGTTTATCTTGATCTCGACATGAAGGGCCCTCAATCTGTAAAATCCACGGCCGAAATTCAGCCGCATTCCCCCCCCCCCTGAAAAGTATACTTTTTCCCCCTTTTTGGGGGAAAAATTCCCCCTAAAAAAAAACAAAAAAAAACTTTAAAAAAAAACTTTTTTATAGATAGATGTCTCCTGATTACTATATTCAATTCTATTTTAATTTAATCTTGTCAAACATACTAAATTATGAAATAAGCAATGAATATAGTGCAAACATGTACAAATGTAATAATTAGAGAGTAAGTTAAAAATCCCCCAAAAAGGGCAACGCCGCGAAAATTCCCCCTGCTATGGGTAGCGACCCGCTTCCCCTAAAATGGATTTAGGGCCCTGACATAGAACAACACACCACATAACACCAAACATTGGTGATCTTAATAGCTCATCTTTTAAAACTTCAATGCTCAGACAAAATTTATATATGTAACACAATATTGTTCTTTAAAAAAAAGCTGGGCAACTTTTCTGTGTTAGTTCCAGCAACCCACGCAAAATGTAGGAAGAGCTGTGCACACAAACTTCCATGTGTTACTTGAACAAGAGTGCCAAGGCCCCTTAGGCGCTCATTTGAGACCCAGAGGAAATGAGCTATTCTATATAATAAGTATGAGCCGATTCATGAAGATTCGACAAAAAAGGCTTCTGGAGTATTGGCATGTTTTTCCTTACCTGGACAGTGACCTAGTTTTTGATCTCATGTGATCCAGTTTCAATATCAGAGGAGATTTCGTTGGGAAAATGTTTTTTTTTCAATCAAAATCTGGTCTGGTAACCGGACCCATTCCCAATGGAAAAAAGTATATATTTTTACCTTATGGGAGCTAAAAATTCCCAATGGAAGGTTTCAATATTTTGTTCATCTCCCATCCATATACATGTAAGATCAACCTTGGTAAATATAATACTGGACACATTTGTATCAATTTTGAAGCATTTGTTAGCAAACAACAACACTAATTTCCCAATTTTAGTCAAAACACCGAGAATTTTCCCACTCCAATGGGACCCGGCGACATTCCCAAAATGGTGAAAAAACACACTGGATTTTGTTTCATAAAGATTGGCCAATAAATGTGGCTAATAAAGCGTCAATACGTTTTTGCTTTATATTGCAAATAAGGAAAACAGCTCTGCCCCCAGCATTCATGTTTTAAAAAAAAGATTTTTGGAACTAAACTGAGAAGTCATTAGAACAAGTGTTCTGACTTTGTTGCATTGAGATTGCACTCAAAATGTGACCTTAACAAGGCTTCACTTTAGCTACATAGGGCAAAATGTCATGCCCCCTTGCGGCCATGTTTTTTTATGAACCATAATTTTTGTAATTCAGCCGAGCTATCATTAGAACAAAAAATCTGACAAATTTTCATAAAGTTAAGAACATAAGTGTGACTAAAGAACAGCGAATTTTCTTCCCTTATTGGGAAAAGTACCTGAACCATACCAATTGGGAAAAAATAAGCAAAACCCTGAAATAGGGAAAATTCACGTTGTGAAAAGGCCGAATTGGGGGAATTATGGGTCTTTTTTATTAAGTATGCTTGGTATCATTAGCACAAATCAACTCAAATATTGATTTACAATTATTTTGGATTGCAATGTAACCTGTCAGTGCTGATATTAATTGTGAACTTGCATATAATGCAATTTGATACAAAAATGACAACATTGTCCTTCCTTTAGGAATTTTTTTAGACTGCGCTTGGGAATATTGTAGTTTTTCTTCAATTGGGAAAGTCCTTTTTACGAGTACTTAATAAAGAAGGGAAAAAATCCCTGAAGAATAGTTGTACAATTTAAAAAATGCCCCTCGCCCAGGCTGCCATGTTATTTTTTAACAGACTGGAACTATTTTCGAACTTGGCTCATATGTCATTAGAGCAAAATTAATGTTCTGACCAAGTTTTATAAAGAGGACTAAAATGCGACTTCTAGAGTGTTAAGGCCTAAAAAAAAAAATCGTTTGTTTCCACTGACATGGCCAAAAAAATTAGGGTAGGTAGGTAGGCAAATAATTTTATTTTTAAAAATAATTTTTTTTTAGAAATTGTCGTACATGGTGCATTTTCTTCTCATGTTTTGTGTATAACTGTATGTACAATAAATTTGATGATGTCTGTAATGCTATATGACTATATTTAAATGCTTTTATGAAATAAAAACTTGCTGTTCATTAATATTGAATGTGTTGCTTTCCTTAATTCCGAGTTTAATGTTGACTTCTGGCAACAGCTTAAATATACCATTTTATGACCAATAAAAGGCATAACTATAACAAGTCACAGAGAGCTTGACCCTCAGTGTCTATAGGGATTCAGTGTTGTTATACTTTCTGGTCCTTTGGGTTCATGCAGTGTATTCTATATTATTTATTATTTATAATATATTAAATACCTCAAAAGCAGTGCTACGGGAACGCCAGTGGTGTTGCATTAAACATTATTACCATGGAAAGACCCAATCAAACCGGATGTGCTTTTATATTTCTTGGATGCAGTTAATGTTCCCAAAGGACCACATTTTCAGATTATATTATGTACTGGTGGCGTGGGGTCTATCTACCCATGAATTTCAGGAACAGAACAGAAAATTTATTACGACTTGTATTATATACATACAATTACACACACACAAATCAATAAACAAGCACAAAATCAAATCACACCAAGCACAGAAAAGCAGAAATTTAATGCTTCTTGTATCAAACTATACTTATAAATTTAAACAAGAAATGTGTTTGTTAGAAACACCATGTCCCCTACTGCGCCGCTTTGAAGCTAAATCTTTTACCTTGAAGGATGACCTTGACCTTTCACCACTCAAAATGTGCAGCTCCATGAGATACACATGCATGCCAAGTATGAAGTTGCTATCTTCAATCTTGCAAAAGTAATTGCAAATGTTAAAGTTGGGGCAAACAAACAAACAAACAAATGAACCAACATACAGGGCAAAAACAATATGTCCCCCACTTTAGCACTATGACTGTGCTTGCCCTGAAAATGATAACATTTCTACTTATTAAATATAACTAGAATTTTGACATGGACAATTATGCTTGGACAGAGACAAATACACTATATATACAGTAGACAAAATGAAAAATGGCTGAACTGTTTGCAGTCAGAAGTCCTACCATAATGATCATCTTTACATTCAGCTGTGAAAGTTGAAGCAAAATTTGTCAAGCAGAGGAGTTGAACACACACAATTTTGTAATAATAAATTCAAAAGTGAAAAAAAAAGACAAAGGACCATAATCCTGCCAGAAATAATTCTAGGCAATATTCATTTCTTGGAGATCCAATGTAACAGTTTAGTAGAGATGCACCCAGTCGTTAAAGAGGATTTTAAAACATGAAATCTTTAAACTTTGTATTCCATTGTGGAAAAAAAATTGCTATCTTGAATTGCCAATTACAAAACCATCCAGCAAGCTATTAAAACAGTCAGTTGCAGACCATTTGAATGACTTAAAATTGTCAAAACTTTGGCAAAGACACAAACTGGTATTACTTTTTCCTTCAACAGTACAGTCAAGTTACCATTACCGGATCAGTAGCGTAATTAAGTTGTGCTGGTGAAAAACAATGAACGGTTTGAGACTTCTTTACCACCAGTTTGATTAAAAATTACCGTTGCTAACTGATTCAGCACATAGTCTTATTTTTACACGCAGACAAAATCTTAAACATCAATCAAAACTGAAATGGACTTTTGCATGCCGAAAGACTACTAAATGGCCTTTAAAATAATGGGTAAACTTCTTACTTTCCAACAGAGTTATAGCAAGTAGCCACAAAAAATGTTCAACCTCGATTTGGAAACGAGACAGAAGACAACAAAGTCGTATATACATGTCTGCAAAACATACCGAAATGTTTGACAAAGAGACGCTCCAATTACGACTCAATCAATGCGTTTAAATAATAGGCCTTGAAGATGCTTTGTGCAAAATATCATCTAACAATTTCAACTATTTATCGCAAAACGCAGTCTTGAACATCAAAGTGATCCGCTATGCGCAATGATCCGGTAATGGCGCTGGGCGCCGCCATCTTGTTTATGTTGAAAGTTTAATGTACGGCCCCGATAACGTTGAACGCTTATTGAGCGCGCCGAAAATATACGCAGTCCGATTTTTTTTCGAATTTTGGGCTAAAAAAAGATTAGGACCGGCGGCAAAAAATTAGGTAGGGTCGGGCCACCGGAAACAAACAACTTTTTTTGTTACGCCTAACAGGGATTTACTTCAGCCTGCCATATAAGGAAAACTGCCACGCCCCCTAGCTGCCATGTTTTTCAATAGACCAGAGTCATTTTTGAACTCATCCAAGATATCATTAGAACAAATATTCCAAGTTTCATCAAGATTGTTTAATAATTGAAATTAAAAGTATGTTAACATGGTTCTACAATAGCCATATAAGGAAAACTGCCTCAACCGTGTCCATATTTTTCAACCAACCAGACACATTTTCGAATCCCTCCAAGACATGGTTGGGACACATGTACAGTACACTCCACGCGTTTTCCCCAATTTCCCTCCATATTCCGCGGTGATTGACCTGGAGGGAGATTAAGAAAATCCCCCCAGACGCGGCGTTTGCATGATTTTGGACGCGGCGGTTAACGATCAGCAAAACTGATAAGCCGACATGGCGGCCTCTCGGCGTTGGCAACGCGGGGGAAACTCCGCGTTTTACGAGATAACAATAAATTTAATTTTGTTTGACTTCCTGATTTTCAAATAAAATTACATTTATTACAAGTACATACATGAACATGCATTAAAAAAAAACAACCAAGATAGATCGATCCCGATGTGGTTGTAGAAGTAGTTGTTGTTGTATAGAAAACTCGTTGATTTACGACAAACAAAACGTCGTCTTTTAACTAATACTTACCAATTAATATAAACACAGTTTGAAACATTGTTTTTATTTTGATAATTTAATCCAAAGTTTTCATGTTAGCAGGTAATTTTCTATCTGAACATGTAAACAAATGACCAAGGACCCTAATATCTCGCAAATCTGTGTGAATTGACAGTTTGACGTAATCAAAGAAAAGCCGCTTCCTGTCTAAAGGCATAACTTACTCAAGTAAACACATTCAACGAATGCATAAGGAATGGTTTTAATTGTCGGGACAAAGTCAATTCTCTGCTCGCTAATGCATTTATTTTCTCTTTGAAGTTAGGTTATTCCATTGATTGCTAAAAGAAGATGGTAACTATTGAGTTGTTAGTTGCATTTAATATTCACAGTTGTATTCTTGTTGCGTCGACATTCAAAACAATGTTTACCAGTAATTATGGACCAAATCGGCAGAGTGACATTCACACATGTTAATCCCTTTTGTCAAAACACCGCAGACAGCAGTCTACACAATAAGTCAGTAGACAAGCTTTGCGTGTTTTCATAACGTCAAACACTTAAAATCCAGTTCCGCCCAGATGTCTTCTTTAATCAGTTTACAGTACAATAACTGTTAAAACAAGGGACAAAATTGTCACAAAACCAGGTTTTCATTGTGAAAAAAAAATCTGATAAAGGGAGTAAACTCAAACTGAACTTTTGAAATGACCAAAAAAAATTAACCCCCTTTGTAAGTTTTTTTTTTTTTAAATCTATTTTTAGTCGTGGCGACCTTGACATTGGAGATATTGACGTGATTCTTTCGTGGGACACACCGTCCCATGATGGTGAACAAATGTGCCAAATGATTTTAAAATCTCACAATGAATGACATAGTTATGGCCAGGACAAGCTCATTTATGGCCATTTTTGACCTTTGAACTCAAAGTGTGACCTTGACCTTGGAGATATCGACGTAATTATTTCGCGCGACACACCGTCCAATGATGGTGAACTAATGTGCAAAATGATTTTAAAATCTGACGATGAACGACATAGTTATGGCTCGGACAAGCTCATTTATGGCCATTTTTGACCTTTGAACTCAAAGTGTGACCTTGACCTTGGAGATATCGACGTAATTATTTCGCGCGACACACCGTCCAATGATGATGAACAAATGTGCCAAATGATTTTAAAATCTGACAATGAACGACATAGTTATGGCCCGGACAAGCTTATTCCGCCAGCCCGCCAGCCAGCCAGCCCGCCCGCATTCGCCAATCTAATAACCAGTTTTTTCCTTCGGAAAACCTGGTTAATAATTACTCTACTAAAATACCGTAACGATAAAGATTCGGCGTGTATGATTTGAAATTATTTTGGAGGAAATATCAACTTATTCGCGATAAAATTTTGTTAAAAAATACCAAAGAAACTTTTAACCGAAATCAACAAAATTCAATGTTCTCTGCGCTATAAAGTTTGTATAACAAGAGTTCCGCGGTCGGAGATGACCGCATTGAAGCCGGATTTTTTATTTAAATGACAGGAAAGTACCTTTCGTGTTTTTGTCAATGCAATACTTAAATTACTGAAATATTGTTCAAAGGTCAAAATGAAATGTAAGTACTTTTCAAGGCATGAGCAAACCTTGTGTTATGTTTTGAATGCATATAACAATTTTAACATTTTAACATTGAAGGTCACAGTGACCTTGACCTTCAAATGAATGACATTGAAATGAGCAGTGGTGATCTTCTAGTACTGGCCAACCTTTATGTCAAGTTTGAAGACTCTAGGTACAAGCATACCAAAGTTATAACATGGAATAAGAACTTTAACATTTTTACCTACCAAAGTTATAAGAACTTTAACATTTTTACATTCAAGGTCACAGTGACCTTGACCTTAGAATGAATGACCTTGAAATGACCAGTGGTCATCTAAGTGTGCTTGCAAACCTTCATGTCAAGTTTGAAGACTCTATGTCCAAGCATACCAAAGTTATAACAATTTTAACATTTTAACATTTAAGGTCACAGTGACCTTGACCTTCAAATGAATGACATTGAAATGACCAGTGGTCATCTTCTAGTACTGGCCAATCTTTATTTCAAGTTTGAAGATTCTAGGTACAAGCATACCAAAGTTATAACATGAAATAAGAACTTTAACATTTTTACATTCAATGTCACAGTGACCTTGACCTTCAAATGAATGACCTTGAAATGTCCAGTGGTTACTTACTAGTTCTGGCCAACCTTCATGTCAAGTTTCAAGACTCTAGGTCCAAGCATACCAAAGTTATAACAACTTTAACATTTTTACATTCAAGGTCACAGTGACCTGGACCTTCAAATGAATGACCTTGAAATGTCCAGTGGTTACTTACTAGTTCTGGCCAACCTTCATGTCAAGTTTCAAGACTCTAGGTCCAAGCATACCAAAGTTATAACAACTTTAACATTTTTATATTGAAGGTCACAGTGACCTTCACCTTCAAATGAATGACCTTGAAATGACCAGTGGTCATCTGTTAATCCTGGCCAACCTTCATGTCAAGTTTGAAGACTCTAGGTCCAAGCATACCAAAGTTATACCATGAAATAAGAACTTTAACATTTTTACATTCAAGGTCACAGTGACCTTGACCTTCAAATGAATGACCTTGAAATGACCAGTGGTTACTAACTAGTTATGGCCAACCTTCATGTCAAGTTTCAAGACTCTAGGTCCAAGCATACCAAAGTTATAACAACTTTAACATTTTTTATATTGAAGGTCACAGTGACCTTGACCTTCAAATGAATGACCTTGAAATGACCAGTGGTCATCTGTTAATCCTGGCCAACCTTCATGTCAAGTTTGAAGACTCTAGGTCCAAGCATACCAAAGTTATACCATGAAATAAGAACTTTAACATTTTCGAGCACGCCGCCCGCCCGCCCGCCCCCCCGCCCCGCCCGCCCGACAACATCAATCTATAAGCCGAGATTTTTTCGAAAAAAATCCGGCTAAAAACAAGATGTGTTTGTGAAACACAATGTCCCCCTATGTGATGTTTGACATTGTAGGATGACCTTGACCTTGTGAAGGATGACCTTGACCTTTCACCACTCAAAATGTGCAGCTCCATGAGATACACATGCATGCCAAATATCAAGTTGCTATCTTCAATATTGCAAAAGTATTCATAAAATAAGCGATTTGGGCCACATATATTTGACCTCTGACCTTGAAGGATGACCTTGACCTTTCACCACTCAAAATGAGCAGCTCCATGAGATGCACATGCATGCCAAATATCAAGTTGCTATCTTCAATATTGCAAAAGAATTCATAAAATGAGCGATTTTGGCCACATATAATTGACCTCTGACCTTGAAGGATGACCTTGACCTTTCACCACTCAAAATGTGCAGCTCCATGAGATACACATGCATGCCAAATATTAAGTTGCTATCTTCAATATTGCATAAGTATTCATAAAATGAGCGATTTTGGCCACATATATTTGACCTCTGACCTTGAAGGATGACCTTGACCTTTCACCACTCAAAATGTGCAGCTTCATGAGATACACATGCATGCCAAATATGAAGTTGCTATCTTCAATATAGCAAAAGTTATTGCAAAATGTTAAAGTTGGCGCAAACAGACAGACCAACAGACAGGGCAAAAACAATATGTCCCCCACTACTATAGTGAAGGACATAAAAATCAACACACGCACGCTTTGCAGGAGTATACCTTGTACACTGCAGCATAATTTTCGCGCGCTTTTGTCGGGAAATATACATGATGACTGTATATTGGAAGCATTTGTAAACATCGTGTTAACATTAAAAATCGTAGTGTGTTTCGGATTACTAATTATTATTCTCATTTGGAAATTTTACGGAACATTTATTCTTGTCTTATATGTGTTATGATTTAAATATTAATTTGTCAAATGTCTTATATTCATTCATATTGTAGACGTACATGTGAATTAAAAAACATAATTTTTATACGTATTAATTTTCTTTTTTATACATGTACTTCAGTATTAAAACAATTTATTATAACAATGTTTTTATTTTTTGGCATGCCCAGTAGCACACTGCTAACGCGGCGTTGCGCGGCGGTCACTGATAAGAACGGAAATTGTCTGCATTTACCGACTAGGCTAAAGTAATACACGCCGCGGGAATTAGCGAACGCCGAGCGTTTTATCGAGTTTACCTCGCTCTCTCAATGCCGCGTGAACACTCGCTTGCAGAAAAAAAACCGTGGAGGGAGCGCGTTTTTTTGGGGAAAACGCGTGGAATGTACTGTACTGACCAAGTTTCATGAAGATTGCAATATAAATATGACTTCTAGAGTGTTAAAAAACTTTATTTTGTTTGACCTCTTTGACCATTTCAAACTTCACAAAGATATAATCTGGACAAATCTTCTGACCAAGTTTAATGAAGATAAGACAATAAATGTGGTCATGCGAGTGTAAACAAGACAAAATTTTGACCACCCACAATGCACTACAGAGGTGATCCCAAAAGCTACCCATGGTGAGCTTTAAATGGTAAGTTAAAAAGTTCTATAAATATAAAACAAGACAAAATAGTCTATGGACAATTAACTGACCATCCAACCCATGACAGAAAGTCATTTTATTACAAAAGGCTTATAAATTCTTCCAGATTGTTCAGTTTTTTACCTCTTTCTTTGTTTCAAATATCTCTCCTTCGGTGTGTTTGGGTTTCCTCAGCTTCTTTCTGCGGAAGTATGTGTCATTGAGACGGTCTGGCAGCTTCACGCCACTTATGTCTATCTTAGTTTTTGTGGCAATCACATAGATCTGGTTAATTCTTCTCAATGGACATGCGTTCAGGTGGAATGGTCCTGCAAGTCAAAGATCTTTTATAAAAAAGTGATTTGTTTGGAGCCATATGGGGATAAAATCAGCCCTATTCCATTGCTCAAGCTTTTAATATTTTTTACTCAGACGGATATTAACATCCCCTTATTAACTTTTTATAATTTAAAAAATGACTTTTTCACACACAAAAAATGACCTGGTAAGACAATTCAAGCTATTTACATCAAATTAAGTTCAGGCATGCCGCGCCAATATGCTTCTGGACACAAAAGTGTTATATTTGACACTCAAAAAAGCATTTTTTTCAAGATACAAAGGGCCATAACTGCCTTATTAACAGATGGTGTACAATGCCATTTGGCATGCATCATCCTCTTATTGATATACATACCCATACAAGTTTCAACGAAATCCGCAAAAGCACTTCCAAGATATGGCTCCGGACACACAAAAAAGCATTTTTTCAAGATACAAAGGGCCATAACTCCGTTATTAACAGATGGTGTACAATGCCATTTGGCATGCATCATTCTCTTATCCATACATAAACTCATACCAAGTTTCAAAGAAATCCGCCAAAGCACTTCTAAGATATGGCTCCGGACTGACGGAAAGACGGATGGACAACACCAAAACAATATTCCTCCGCCTATGGCCGGGGATAAAAAAATTACTTTACTGAGTTTAATATTAACATGAACTCTTTCTTGTCTAAAAACAAATTCCATTTTCACAGAGAAACCATTACTTACCTGTCACCAGCAAGAGACCAGATGTCAGCTGCTTCAGGAACACAACACGCTGAAATCATAGAAAAATACAAAATACTTGTCTAATTGTAAAGAAAGCTAATAAACTTAGTAATTGAAAACTATAAATTTAAATAAACAGAGTAGCATCAATTTTGTTCTATACACAGGCAAATGCAAAAAAACATTTTTGGAAATAACGAGTCTACCGCCACAGTTCCACACATCTGACTGTCAACACCCAATTTTGCATCCGCATTGTTTTCAAATATTAAACAAGGTGTAAAAGAAAAATATGATTGTTTGACATTAAAAAAGATCTTTCGCACATTTGCGTTGTTAGGTGCAAGTTAAATTGACATCCTCCAAGCAGAAAACCACAATTACACAAAATGACAGTACATTTTTAAATTATTTAGTGAATGTGTACAAAATATTTCACAGGTAATGTGAGCCAAAAGGGCATACCTTTCCCTTGTGTCTGCCAGCCACCAAGATGAGGATGGTGCCAGGTGTAATGGAGGTCCTCAGACTGGTCTTATGTTGGCTAAATGGCTTCTTCCTGTTCACAAGCTTTCTTGGGCGGTCTTCAGTTGGGTAGTATCGAGACTGGAAAAAAACAAACAGATAAATAAGGGATTTCAAACAGGTTTTTTTTCTCTCCACTTTTTGGGAAGATAGCCCATGGCTTTGGAATTGGGAATTTTATCGGCATTTTCATGAAATTGGGAAAATAACTTCATTAGCCTTTTTTCCACACGAAAAGTCCACTGATTAGGGAAATACTAAATTTTATATAACCCTTTAAAATCATTCAAATTAAAAGAACAAAATCATATAATACTTTGTTAGATGTAATTGAATTAAAATTGAGATAAAATACACATGAGATTTCTTTCTAAAAAAAAAAAAAAAAAAAAAAAAAAAAAAATTTTTTTTTTTTTTTTTTGGAAATTGGGAATTTTTTGCCACATTTTGGGAAAAAAGTGATTGAAATTTAAATGTAAATTCTCTCTTAAAACCAGGCCACACACAATTCCATTATGTTAATATCGACCTGCAACTGCATTTTCAAGGGGAATTAATGCCCTGAACTTCATGATCCATTAACAGAAGCTCTGGCTACTATTTTTATTCTGGCAGATCATGTATTAGTGTATTGTGAATGTCCATGATAAGATAAAGATAACATTGTTTAGTCCCTGTTTCACCTTGAAACACAGGGCTTTCCTTAGACCTCAAATCTCAAGAGTCAATAACTCCTGGGACCAAATTTTCAAGAGTCAAAATCAAATTTGTATGAGTCATAATAATAACGCAGGAGAGTCAATGATCTTTTGTACTTTAAGCAAATTACTGAGATATAATATATAACAAGAGGGCCATGATGGCCCTGAATCGCTCACCTGACTCATTAAGATCAGATGAAAACTATGACCTCTATTGTCTACACAATGTTTTTCTATGATTTGACCTAGTGACCTAGTTCCTGACTCTAGATGACCCAAATACAATCCCAATCCAGATTTCATCAAGATAAACATTCTGACCACAGTTCATAAATATTGGATGAAAACTGTGACCTCTATTGTCAACACAAGGTTTTTCTATTTATTTGACCTAGATTTTTACCCCAGATGACCCAAATACAATCCCACCCAGATTTCATCAAGAATTCTGACCAAATTTCATAAAGGTTGGATGAAAACTGTGATCTCTAATGTCTACACAAGGTTTTTCTATTATTTGACCTAGTGACCTAGTTTTTGACCCCAGATGACCCAAATAAAATCCCAACCCAGATTTTATCAAGATAAACATTCTGACCAAATTTCATAAAAATTGGATGAAAACTGTGACCTCTATTGTCTACAGAAGGTTGTTCTATTATTTGACCTAGTGACCTTGTTTTTGACCCCAGATGACCCAAATACAATCCCGAACCGGATTTCATCAAGATAAACATTTTGACCAAAGTTCATCAAGATTGGATGCAAACTGTGACGTCTACTGTCTACACAAACAAATTGTTGACGGACGGACGCACGGACACACGCAGGCACGCACAACGGTCGCCGGACATCACACGATCACATAAGCTCACCGTGTCACTTCATGACAGGTGACCTAAAAATATGTGTTGGAGATAAACATGAACAGTTGTGGTTAAAATCCCATAGAAACAAGGGCTGTTTGTAAAACATGCATGCCCCCCTATATGGGCTATAAGTTGTAGTAGCAGCCATTGTGTGAATACGTTTTTTGTCACTGTGAATGGTGGTGGTGGTGGTGGTGGTGGTGTAGTAGTAGTAGTAGTAGTAGTAGTAGAAGTAGTTGTAGAAGTAGTAGTAGTAGTAGTAGTAGTAGTAGTAGTAGAAGTAGTAGTAGTAGTAGAATTAGTAGTAGTAGTAGTAGTAGTAGTAGTAGAAGTAGTAGTAGTAGTAGTAGTAGTAGTGGTAGTAGTAGTAGTAGTAGTAGTAGTAGTGGCAGGGGTTTTTTTTACTAAGAAAGTGACGCCGATATTCGGCGTCTTCCCCTACCAGAATTTTTCACCTAAAACTACCATTTCCCCTCCAAAAATATAATTTTTCACCAAAATATAATATTTTACCCTCAAAGAATTTTTTTTTTCTTTTGGGAAGTCGACACTTATCCAATTTGTACCATGTACAACGATCTCGCTCTCTCTCTCTCACTCCCGACGAACACTCAAATCTGGGAATCCCAGTGATTCTATATATAGCTCTTAAATTACGTCATGGAAACCGGGCAACTAATCGTATTAATCATGTGACTATTTTACTGGATTCCGGTCTTGCGCGAGAAGGGTGTTTTGTCAATTAATTACGGGAAACCAATTTTCATCTGGGTTATGTGAAAGCCAAGATATAAACGTTAAAACAGAAAAAAGTCTCACAATTGACGTTCATACACGAACAAAATAAAACGTTCGGACTCGGGAAATATTAATTGCGATGACGCATTTTTTAAGAATTAATCATCAAAAACCGTTGAAACCCAGCAGGATTCGGAGGTACATATAATCAACATCGATTAATACTGTCGGATTATTGTGAAAGTGAAAGTAGACAATCGGCAGCTGCCGCACCTTTCCCTTCCAATACTGTAGCAGATCTTGATCGTCAACCCATTCATCATGAAATTGAAATCACAATATTGACATCGTTCCCCGGCCCCAGTTGAAAACATTTCCCATTATTAGATCTACGCCTGCAACTTTATTTAGGACTTTGACTTTAATATCATACTTGTTCATGTGTTTAAGAACAAAAAAAATCAGAGACATGCCTCTTTTTCTAAAAAAAACCCCTGAAGTCTGCAGGCGAGTTATAGACATTGAAATGAACAGTTTTTATTTTTTCCCCAAATATGTCTCTTTCGCGCTCGATTTTCCCCTTTTACCCAGCGTCCAGCGTCTTCCCCTTTTTCTAAAAAAAAACCCTGAGTGGTAAAAGTAGTAGTAGTAGGGGCAGTAGTAGTAGAAGTAGTAATAGTAGACATGGTGGTGGTGGTGGTAGTAGTACTAGTAGTAGTAGTAGTAGTAGTAGTAGTGGTAGTGGTAGTAGTAGTAGAAGTAGTAGTAGTAGTAGTAGTAGTAGTAGTAGTAGTAGTAGTAGTAGTAGTAGTAGTAGTAGCAGTAGCAGAAGCAGTAGCAGCATTACAAGACCAATACTTAAGAATGATCAAATGGGAAAAGGTAACCTACATTAGCACTGGCAGTAAATATGGGGCTCATTTACAGGTAAGATTTGGAATCTCTGCTGTAAAATGAGATTTTGAATGAATTAAAGGGAGGCAAATCTGTAATAAAAAGAACATGCATAAACCGTAGTTGTTACCCTTGTTTGAACCATGCTAAATCATTACAAGTTTGGAAAGAGTTGGATGAAAAATTTTGACTTAATTGCATAAACACCATTTTCTCAATTCAAGGGGAGGTAATTCTGTACTTCATGGACCAAAAATGCTCATTTTTTGTAGGGTTCGTGTCCTCATTGATATAAAGACACTGTGCAAATTTGGAAAGGATTGGACAAAAAATGTGGAAGATTTTTGAAAGTTTTCACAAAATAGGCAAAAACGAATAAACATGCAAAGTTCAACAAGCTCCTGCGGCCATGTTTTTTGACGAATCAAATTTCTTTGAACAATTTTTTCAGGGGAGCCTTCAAAGGTTATCCCTGTGAAATTTTTTGAAAATCTGATGAGCGGTTTCTGACAAGAAGATTTTTCAAGGTTTTTACCATATATGGTCATGGCGGCCATCTTGGTTATGTGATCAAATTTTTTTAACAATTCTTTTGTCCCATGACCTAGGGATGCTCCACATGAAATTTAGTTGAAATTGGCTCAATGGTTTGGTAGAAGAAGACGTTTACAAATTGTTTACAGACAGACGGACGGCCGGACGCCGGGTGATCACAAAAGCTCACCCCGAGCTATCGCTCAGGTGAGCTAAAAAGCAACAAATTTACAAATATCTAAACATTTATTTCTTATATTCCAGTCAATAAAAGAGATAATGCAAACATACATTGTGACCAACATTGTAAGCATAGTGAAATCAATACGAAAAAAACACTCGCACTTGTAGTGACATACATGTAATATATATCAGGGGTGTCAATTGTCCCTAATTCGAAATACGGAAAATTAAGCAGAGATTCAGAGACCGTAGGATAAAGGGAATAGAGGGCAGAGCCCCTCAAGCCCTTGCTTATTGTTATTTTTTATTTTCTTTCTATGTGCAATTTCTTGTGAGTACAATGCGAAATTTTATCAATCAGACCATCCTTAACACTGAATTCGTCATTCTACAAAAAATTTTATAAAGACCGTTGGAAATAAATTAAAATCGACGAACCATACCGTATCCGAAAACGACTGCCTGAAAACAGGTAGAGATACGTCGTTTGCGAATGAAATAAAATGTGTGTTTTGTTTGTCTGCAGAAAATGAAAGCCAGTAATAAGTAACCTAGCAAATACGCAATTAATATATAATTCGGTTGGCATATTGTTTTAAGTATGATATTGCAGTGCTTTACTTTGCTAATAGATAATTTATAGTTAGCGGACAACTATAGCAACGTTCGTAGAATGGTACGGTTTTCGGAAAGTAGCGAAGATGTTAAAAAAAAAAAGATGTTTCGTCAGTTACTGCTCATGTCAGTGCCAGCCGTTTCCCATCAAAATACCTGCTTAAACTAAATAATTGGATTTCAATTCATCTCAAATTGACCCTGGACGGCTCAAATCTGGATTTAATTATTTCATGTGCTATCTTTACCGAAGACGTGCGACAAACACGCAGTTTTTCTATGCCGTCTCAAATGGTCAATTACTGTAAAACCATTAAATTTCGTTTAGTACGAATTTTCGTGGATTTCGTTGGTCCATTGAACCACGAATTCAAGTACCAACGATTATTTATACATTCTTTTAGCCGAAATCGGTCATTTCCGAATGTCATTTCCGACATTTTCTTTTGTTTTCGGTTATCCGAGATATTTGTTTTCTGTAATAATTACTTCACTTTAGTAGGTCACATTACACAATTTCTGGCTTAATTAAAATATTTCCGAATTGAAAATGTTTTCTTCCACTAAATCGTTAGCGACCTGTGTCAATAATGCTTTAGTCATAGACTGGGCTTTTGCAAGGTCGGGCAATCCTGCTATAGTAGGGGAACGTGTCTGAACTGTTTCCGTTTTCAACCATTTTTAACAATGCACATTAACCCCAAGTCTTGCTGTCAACACAGATTAGCAGATTATGCTTCGTTATTACCCTGGTTGTTTTAATAAAAGTTTAATTATTATTAAGGTCAGTATTCCCAAAAAAATTGAAATCCACGAAATTACGTGTCAACGAATTTGTTGATTTTTATTAAACCACGAAATTTTATACCGACGAATTTCTATACGTTTACAGTATTACACCTATGTTGTAATTAATTAGCAGATGCAGCATCCAAATTTGTCACTTTGCCACACGGTCAGTTATTCAGTTCTATGGTTATTTTTAGCAACTCTGATGCAAAGCGTGTAAATTTACATGTGTACGTTGTAGACACTACATATGCCAGCCTAACTTTCGCGTGTCTTTGAACAGAGCAAATTTGGAATAAAACAGGGTTGGGTTCACTGTATTAAGCATTTGAAATACATTCTGAGTTTCTGACATATTGTGGAAGTATTTCTCAAAATATTGTGGATATGGATGTTATAATTATATATTGGATATTATTAAAACTGACGCGGGTGAGTCCATTCTGTTTCAGTGGGTTTAATACATGTTGTTTCTGCAAACAGCTGATAACAAACGCTCAGATAAATAATGGAACATTGATACACGCGTCATCAAACCAGTAGTGTTTTAATTGGTCATTACTAGATTTCTCAATGGGCAAAACTCCGCCTACTGGGCGGACTCGTGCTTCAATGATTGGAAACGGGCGATAACGGTTAGCGTCTACCAAAAGATACTCCGCCCCAAACCAATTATTGATTACTCTTAACAACTTTTGATCTCTTTGACGCAATTCGGTACATTCCCACGGGTCAAATGTGATGCATGACGTAAATTTCTCAAGAGTCAAACTAGGGTATTCTGTAAATTTCACGAGTCAAAATCCGGGAGCTCGGGTCAAAGGAAAACTCTGAAACTGCTAAAACTTATCAACGTTAACCTGTCTTAGCAACGAACTCACACAAATGGTACCATTGAAACTCAAAATAATTGCTTTTTCTTTAGTACTCTATCCACCATCTGACATGAAAAACTGTTACAGTGTTGCCAACATTTGCACATTTACCGGTAAACGTGTGATGTAGCCTTAGTAAGTTCGTAACAATTTCCAAATATCAGTGATTTTTTTTGCCCGAAATTAATGCCGCTATTCGGCTGCTTCCCAATCGCATAACTCAACTTTTTCCGCAAAAAATCTGACCAAGTTTCCAGATAAACCAAATGAGATTATAATATTATACGGCGATAATGTCATGGAACCAGTGTCAACTGAGAATGTCGAGTTGTCACTGAACGCATAACTGATTCACAATCATTCCCATCTTCAGTATCATGGTGCCATTCTCTAATAATACACTTTTAGTAGTTTTTTATAACCATTCTCTGTGTAAAATAAGAGTTAATAATTAAGACACGGCCAAACAAATTATCCGTCCTGATTATCAATTGCACATCTACACAATTCTGACTTAAAATTTCAAATATTGAGTTCAGTGCATAGTTGTCAGATGTTGTTTGTAGCAAAGTTCCATCGACGGTCGAGTCTTCTGGGTCAAACGGCTTTCACGAGTTTATGCGTAAGACAGGTAAACATTGATACGTTTGTGCAGTATCATTGTTCCTAAGCCCTTGCAGTGGTGATCAAATTTTGCACCTTAGGACAATTGACAGGACATTGCAACTCTCAGCAACTCTGGATTATAAAGCAGGGAGTTGAATTATTGCAACTATTTTGTGCACTGATCTGCCGTGGAGAACTGCGGTTGACTTGATTATGAAGGCGTGCATATGGACTCCCAGAGCCGTCATAGCAAAAATTATAAAAGGATCTGGGAGTCTATTTATATGGACTACTGTTAAAGGATGCACACTGTTCAGCTGTGGAGAACTGCTGTTGTGTTTAAGAAGGGGTGCACATAGACTCTGAGCTATCACAACAAACATTATCAAAGGCTCTTGGAGTCAGTTTACAGTGTCCGACAAATTTCTTATTTTTCAGGTAGCCCACTGGGCTACCAATAAAAATATTTGGTAGCCCATAAAATTTTCCTACAAAATGATAAGAGGCAGGTTTTCATCCTTATTTTATTTCTTCATTTACATATACATAATATGTATACATACATATACATAAAACAGCAAGTAGTCTGATGTACACAGTCAATATCGTAAATTAATGTTACAGTACAGGCACCGTGTACTTTAATGTAAATGTACCAAAGAAAATAATATACTACATGTAGATATTACATGTATGTGCACATGTATGTGTACTTAAATTCGGACAACACGTTGAGTTGTAAACGTAAATAAAGCGTTTAGATGATCAATACGTTGACTTGTATGGTGTTAATCAATGCAATTGTCCTTTTTAACAACAAATACCGAGTTTGAGGAAATCAAGAGTATTAAATCATTTATTTACTTGTGTCCGACTTTAAGTACTGTCCGAATTTACGTATTGCACCCGTATGTTACGACACTTGTGTGCAGTCAGTATACAATACAATAATTGTTTCAATAATGAAGGAACTGATACAGCGTAACGGTAACGATACAGCGTGTTTACATGATATTTTATTAAGAGAAAATGTCAATGCCAAATAATTCGCGAGATACCCCGGTACTTCAGTTGAAATTCACAACGAAACTTTGAATGGAAATTAAATGATCTAAATGTTGTACCCGAACGAAATTTTTATTTACAAATAAATACACCCAAATTTTCGCGCGCTTTTTATCAGGACAAAGAAATTCATTTCTTAAATGTAGAATTTTGTAACCTAAAATAGCTGTACACAACGCGTGCAAACCGTGACAGGTTATTTACGCATGTTGCAATACAACGGTCCTGATTGGGAGCTTATTTTATCATATCTTTAAATAGACCATATGCCGAAATTCATTTGACACTTTAGAAAATTACAAACGTTTGTGTTTATGACTCTTATCGTCTATACTACCCACCCATAATTTGGTTTTAAAAATATAAATCCGGCATATATGGGATTATTGATTAACAGTCGAATAATCCAATTATTAATTGACAATGCAAACTAACTAGCAGGTGTTAACCGCGTTCACAAAGTTGTCATTAATATTCATTTTCAGTTTCGTTACCGTTTTGAAGAATCCGCTATTGTTTTGATTTATTTAATGTTTGGCGTCCTTGGATATTTAACGACATCAAAAATGTTGTCGCTATTACTCATTGTTGCGGTTAACAAAGAATTCCAAACTGCGAAATGATGTTGCATCATGTGTGCCAACTATCCAACCGGCTCTCATTATATTATTAGCAGACGACAAATGTTGATTCTGATTGGATGATTAAAATACACTGTTACTGTTTAAGACATTACCGCAAGTGATCGGTGACTGATTAGATAATTGATTGCACTTTGTTATCGGATTATAAGCAATACACAGTGTACAAACACATGGTCAGCGTGTTTATTCTACGTATGTCTGTCAATAAACCGGGCTACCGCTCTTATAGATTTATAGTAGCCCGGCGGGCGTCAGCTGGAAAATTTCAGTAGCCCGATGAAAAATTTCGGTAGCCCCCCGGGCTGCGGGCAATGGATTTGTCGGACACTGGTTTATATGGACTTGGCCTTTGGCTAGCTCTTTGAAGTGTCTAGATTCAACTCGCAAGATCCCCCATTAGCTCAGGGTCATTTACTTATACTTACAAAGAATTAACCAGTAAGCGCATAACAAATATTGTGACTGGCACAGACAGCAGTATCATAAATTTGCCCCCCCCCCCAGATAGTAAAATGTTCACCTATTGTGCATGGTTTTACTTTTCAACAACGAATATTGACAAAAATACGTAGTTTGAAAAAATAACCCTCGTATGTTATTATATATACACAAGGTATTTAACGCACTATATGCCTATTGCTGAAAGATTGTGGAACACTGGACGTGACCTTTTTCATCGAAATCACACATGTTCCCACGCAGTCGCCAACAAAATGCAACTGGATTCGTTAAAAGACAGTAAAGGCGACTTGATTACACAACTATCCGATCTTCTGCTCGGCTAATAAGGCTAATAACTTTAATATTCAATTAAATTTGACTTTCTCGCTATATGTCATTCGGTGTTTCATCTGCACATGTACACCATTTTAATCTTATAATGTGTGATCTGGTTGGTTGTTCTCATTGTGTTGGCCAATCTTATGGCGTTTTAGAACCGAGCAATCAATCGACAAAATATGGCAACAAAACACAGACATGTAGCGAGAAAGTCAAATTTAATTGAATATTAAAGTTATTAGCCGAGCAGGAGATCGGTTAGTAGTCACTAGTGTTATCTTGTTGCTTTTACTGTCTTTTATCAAATCCAGTTGCATTTTGTCGGCAACTTATGGGAACATGTATGATTTCGATAAAAAAAGGTCATGTCCAGTGTTCCACAATCTTTCAGCAATATGCATATAGTGCGTTTCATACCTTGTGCATATATAATACCTATACGAGGGTAATTTTATCAAACTTTGTATTTTGTCAATATTCGTTGTTGAAAAGTAAAACCATGCACAATAGGTGTACATTTAACAATCTGAAACCCCTGGGGTAAGCTCCGGGGGGGTGTAGGGTCCGGGGGGCAAATTTATGATACTGCTGCCTGTGGTGACTGGTTGCAAATAAATTCAATAACAAGAGTGAAGAGATGGCATACCGTTCGGTTCACTCGAACAACTCGTTTTCCACCATTTTTGTCACCTTTAACATCTTTAGTGACCATACGGGAAGGGGCCTTTGGCTTAGTTGCTGCCGTGGGGGCCATTCTGAAATAATCCAATAATCAAGACATTTTGAGCGAATTATGCGAAATTCATGCCTTCATTATATATTGGTTCTACGTTTAATGAATTACTTTATCAAGTTGCTGCCTTTGGCTTAAGAAATTTATCACAGAATATGAAATATAAGACATTAAAATATTCTAATATAACTGTAATTTAATGTAAGTAATAATCACAAGGCAGATTAAAATAGATTGAATTGGTAAATATTATTTTCTGCTACTCACTTTGCCCAGGAAGTGTAAGAGGCACAATATTCGATGACGTTTTAGTACTTCCGGTAGTTTAACGGCTAGAGTGCACTCCCATTTGTTTATGGTAAGTGTTCATGATTCGGACAGTTTTAATCCAGGAAACTATACATGTATAGGCCCTGTTTTAATGTAATATTTTCATTATGTTCTTAATAGTAATGACTAGTTACACTTATAAACACATAGATACATATCATTTATTGAGGAAAAAGAAACGTATGATACATGTTTCTGATGCAATATATATGTAAAATAAAACGTACTTTGGAGTGCTACAGTAAGCCATAACGAGTTTGTGACTGTTATTTCACAACTAGTAGCAACCGTAGGGCGTGATAGGCGAGTTACGGATTATTATATGCCAGTACGACAATATTGACTAGTGGTGTGTATTAAACGTATTTTTACGAAATTTTGCTCTTACTTTATTTGTATAATTTTCAAGTAGTTATTTATTAATATTGTTCTAAAATGTTCTGTATGATTAAACTTGGGTCGACTTTATAACAGACAATTTTATATTTGTCACGCAAATTAACTGGAAAAATGTAATTACTGGTAAAAGGGCAATAATAAAGCATTTCGATCATGCGTATGTTTTATTATTTGGTTCACGCTGTTGCTGTTTTCTCAATGCAGTGCCTTCTAAGTTCTATAGTTTGTACTTGTCCTATTTTTTTGCAGTAGATCTATCAAGTTTAAATGCTATAAGGCATTATTTAAAAGGAAAGCTATTAAGGTAAGTATATTGAATTGGAATGATTTTGAGGCTTTTGATTTGCTGCACTCATTTGCAGATTAAAATGATATTTATATTCTTCGTTTTTTTCTAATGATTCATCATACTCATCAATTACCCCTGGTGTAGCGTCAATCGAACCGAAGAAGATAAAAAGCAAGAAATATAATAAAATACAACATTACACCCAGATAGTTACTAAATATTTGTATAGATATGTTAGCCGCGAAAATTGCGGGTTTGTGTATTATTGCATTTTAATATTGGTAAAATGCATCGTCAAAGTTTCTTCTTTAATTTTCAGAACGCATATATTTTACCATCAAAATTTACCATTTATGGCCTCTGAAGTTAACCAGTATTCGGACAGACTGTGCAAGCGCCTGTGCTACGTTCTCCGGTACGGCGCGCATAAGGAAGGACTGCAGGTGTATGAGGGTGGTAAGAACTGTAATTGTAGCGTTCATAATTGCTGGTTAACCCAAGTTTGGACCTTCCTCTACAAGGGATGGGGTAATAGATACATTGTTCGGAAATATAGAGATACAAACACACTGATTAAGGGCAACAAATCTAGCTGACAAATTAAAACTCTTTTTGAATTGCATCCTATACTAGTGTAAACTATATAATAACTTTCATAAACTACCATCAGATACAGGAAGGGGGGGGGGGGGGGGGGGGGTCAGTGTTGTTTGTACCTTTGTACGAATTACATTGGAGTCTTTTCCATAAACAGTTTTGTGAAGATCCATTACAACTTACATTTCCTCCCTAGCAAACACAAAAGAAATAATCGGCAGTCTTTATGGAAGTTGTATTATTTATTTTACCCCTGGTTAGATGAATTTTTATTTTATTAGCTCACCTGATTGCGCAGGTGAGCTTTTTTGACCGGTCTTTGTCCGTCGTCCGTACGTCCGTCCGTTAACATTTGTTCGTAAACACTCTAGAGGCCATATTTCTTGTCCGATCTTCATGAAACTTGGTCAGAAGCTTTGTCCCAATGAAATCTCGGTCGTGTTCGAACCTTGGTCGTGTCGGGTCAAAACTAGGTCACTAGGTCAAACTTTAAGAAAAACATTGTAAACACTGTAAATGTCACATAACATGCCCAATCTTCATGTAACTTTGTCAAAATGTTTGTCTTAATGATATGTTGGTTGAGTTCAAAATTGGTTCCGGTCCGTTAAAAAAACATGGCCGCCAGTGAGCGGAGCACTTTTCCTTATTTGGCTATAGAGAAATCATCTAAACACTCTAGAAGTCATAATTTTTGCTCAATCATCATAAAAGTTAACCAAAACATTGGTTTTATTGATATCTCGGACAAGTTCGAAAATGGTCCAGATCGGTGACAAAACATGGCCACCAGGGGGCGGGGCAGTTTTCTCTATATGTATATTGTGAAAACATGTGAACACCCTAGAAGTCACATTTTTGGTCCAATCTTCATGAAATATTGTCAGAACTTTTGTTTCCTAGATACGTGAGTTAAGTTTGAAAATGGTTCCGGTCCGTTGAAAAACATGGTTGCCAGGGAGACGGGACAGCTTTCCTTATATTTATATAGTAAAAAGGCTTGTAAACAATCATGAGTTAAGGTCATGTAAAATGCGAGACAACTCTTCTAAATATTGCATTTACGTCTAAAGTAGTTAATCCCCTTGACTATTAACGTTTTCATAATAATACAGTGTAGTTGTATGTATCATGTGTTAATTGTTATTCGAGGCTCATGGGTCATGCCGGGTCAAAAACTAGGTCACTAGGTCAAAAAAAGAAAAACCTTGTAAACACTGTAGAAGTCACATTTCATGCCCAATCTTCATGAAACTTTGTCAAAATGTTTGTCTTAATGATATGTTGGTTGAGTTTAAAAATGGTTCTGGTCTGTTGAAAAACATGGCCGCCAGTGGGCAATGCAGTTTTCCTTATTTTGCTATAGAGATACCTTGTAAACACTCTAGAGGCCACATTTTTTGTCCGATCTTCATGAAACTTGGTCAGAAGATTTTTCCCAATGATATCTCGATGGAGTTGGAAACTGGGTCATGCTGGGTCAAAAACTAGGTCACTAGGTCAAAAAAAGAAAAACATTGTTAACACTGTAGAAGTCACATTTCATGCCGAATCTTCATGTAACTTTGTCAAAATGTTTGTCTTAATGATATGTTGGTTGAGTTCAAAAGTGGTTCTGGTCTGTTAAAAAAAAAACATGGCCGCCAGTGGGCGGGGCAGTTTTCCGGGGCAGTTTTGGCTATAGAGAAACCTTGTAAACACACCAGAAGTCACACATTTTGCCCAATCATCATGAAAGTTGGACAAAACATTGGTTTTAATGATATCTCGGACTAGTTCGAAAATGGTCCAGATCGGTGAAAAACTTGGCCGCCAGTGGGCGGGGCATTTTTCTCTATATGTATATAGTAAAAACATGTGAACACTCTAGAAGTCACATTTTTGGCCCAATTTTCATGAAATTAGGTCAGAACATTTGTTTCCTTGATACGAGAGTTGAGTTAAAAAATGTTTCCGGTCAGTTGAATTACATGGCTGCCGGGGGGGGGGGAGGGGGAGGGCAGTTTTTTTTATATTTATATAGTAGAAAAGCTTGTGAACACTCTAGAAGTCACATTTTTTGCCCAATCATCACTAAACATGGTGAAATGATTGGTTTTATATATATCTCAGATGAGTTCGCAAATGTCCGATCGGTAAAAAAACATGGCCGCCAGGGGGGGGGGGGCAGTTTTCCATATGTGACTACAGTGTTTTTTACGGCATTTTTGGGGCCGATATTCGGCCCCATTCCCCTCCAAAAATAGTATATATTTTCCCCCATTTTTTTTTAAAAAAATCCCCTCCAAAAGTAAAAAAAAATGTTGTTTTTTTTTTAAACAACTGCCTCATGATTGATATATCTAAAATTCATTTTATAAACAACTAACAAGGTATATATCTATAATTAATATGATTTTTATTATTATGCCCCCCTTCGAAGAAGAGGGGGTATATTGCTTTTTATAAAGAGTTATATTAAATTAAGTTTTCCCAAATCATTGAACTTCATGAATTAATTTTTTTTCCAAAATGGCCAAGAAAAGGCCTGATGTATCTATATTGTGTCAATATTTGTTGATAAAAACATTCCAATTTGGCCCATTTTATTGATAAAAAATGCTCACATTTGCCATTTTATTAATTTAAAAAATCCCAATTAGACTCTAATTGGCTTGGAAAACTGATACTGTGCATGACGGCTGAACTGACTGAAACTAATGTTGAACAAATCATTGATATATATTTAAGAAAAAGAACTGAGACATTCTGCTGTGAATATTACATTCATACATACATGTGTATTCATATAATAAATATCATTGCATATAAAAGAATGACTTCTTAATTTTCCCCTTTTCCTAAAAAACGACGAGTTTTACCCCTTTGGACGGGCGCCGCCACCATTCCCCTATAGGTGAAAAAAAAACACTGGACTAGAGAGAAACCTTGTGATCGAACACTATAGAAGTCTCATTTTTTGCCTAATCATCGTGAAACTTAGTCAATACATTGGTTTTATTGATTTCTCGGACAAGTTGGAAAATGGCTCAGATCGGTGAAACATACTTTTTAGCTCACCCGATTGCTCAGGTGAGGTTTTAGAATTGGTCTTTGTCCGCCGTCCGTTCGTCCACATTTGGTTTGTATACACTCTAGCATTCACACTTCTCAAGAATTATTTATGAAAGTTGCTGAAAGATCTCAGTCAAGTTTGATAATGAGCAAAATCACATAATTAATACCATATGGCGGCCCTTAGATTGTCCAAATTTTCATTATATTATACAAAATCCTTGTATTACTCTAGAGGTCACAATTTTGTTTCAGATTTTATGAATCTTGGTCAAAATATTTATTTTTGTAAGCAAAGTTTGATGTTTGGTAAGGGGGTTCAACTCAAAATATAGGTCACCAGGTAAAATCTTACACAAACAAGAAAACTCCATACGCCAGAGTTTTGGTTCAATAATGATGAAACTTGACCAGGATGTGTGTCTGGACAATATCTAGGTCAAGTTTGACGTTTGGTAAAGATTAAATGAACCGACTCCTCTCAGGTGAGCGAACTAGGGCCATATTGGCCCTCTTGTTTATGTCATTTTCAATTTTGTGGAAATTACGATTCCACTGAACTACATTCAAATATTAAATATTTTAAATAGAGATATTTAAAAAAAGTTAATGTATTTTTTTCTTCTTTTTTATCACAACTGCGACTGGGGGTAGCCGTTGTTTGAGATTACATTGTAGGTTAAAGCATTTATTACAAAGTGCCAGTATAATACCATACAAATGAACTTTAATCCGGTTTCAGATCCGATTTACAAAATGTCCAAAAAATGTTTTGATAATTGGGGACAATAAAACTCGCAATTAATAACAAAATCATAAAATATGTGGATAGTCCATGGTTGCAATAAAACGATTTATCATATTTCAGGGTTCATCGGCCTGCCGGAATTGATGGCTCTGAACATCATGCGGCGCAACACGGAAGCGGAAGTTCTGGCGGAAGTGGCAGCTTCCATCAGCCACCGAGGAACAAGGCGGTTTGAGATTAAGCTTCAGGACGGGAGGACATTCATACGGGCGCTTAATCATAGGAACTTTGAAGAGGTTGGTTAAACCAAAGTTTTTCATTTGATGAATGATTGTTTTTGATTTTACATGTAATTAATATAGATTATATTCTGCACTATCACATATGAAACGTAAGTCGAAGGCTGTCGGTCTTTGAAAGGGAAAATGATCGACTGTCTGCCGTGATTGTTTTTGTTTATGTTTTCAAAACGCAATATTTCTACAGTATACGATATTTGGATAGTTAATTTCTCATTCAGTCTACTTTACATACGTATTTACATTCATACATGTACAGTCAAAATAGTTACACTGATATTAGCGCACATATATTAGCTTTGTGTGCTCCACTTTGAAGAAGACGGCACGTAGTCGCAATATCCGTCTGTGCGTCTACCCGTCTGTCTTAGCCATAACTTTTCGGTATATTGATGGATTTTAAAATAATTTAGCCCAACTGTCACCCACCACAAGACGACGTGTCACATGTAACACCAGTCTCCCTACCCCAAAGGTCAATGTCACAAGTAAATGCATGAGGTCGAACTTTGCCATATCATAGCTTTTTTTGACATAAGCGGTGTTCCGGAAAAAGCGCAATATGGGATCATTCTTGCCCTATGGGCACATGTTTGGTGGCAGTAAGCTGCAGTGTTGAAATGACTATACAATGAACAAAAAAATTTGCTTCGTGTAAAGATAACAAATTCGTGTTGTTTCGGTAAAAAAACGTCGATCCATATGTATGATAACTTTGAATGGATAATATTAATCTCAATTAAGATGTCATTGACAAAAAGAAATAATAAAAGCATATGGTAGGTTCGTCATTCTGTCGATTTTTTTTAGCATTTGCATATTGCGCTCGGCATACTTCACACCTGCGTATTGTGCGTTGCGACATCTTTGCCTGACATAGAATAAATGTATGTGCTCGGTTTCTATTATTTCAAGAGCCCCTACCACGCAGGTACGCATGTGAAGTCGCTCCTGCAGACCACGATAGACTATGTAGTGAACAACCTTTCAGAATACGACCTCACTGACTTCCCGGATGAACATATTATTAAGTATGCACACATGTCATTTACATTGTTGTAGATTTTAAGCACATATTCAAGTTATCGTACGTAATTCAGGCCAAATAAAGTCTAGTAAAAAATAGGAAACCTTTCTTATAAAAATAGGGAAAGCGATCAATAATTGCCGGGTTATATTCCTAAAACTTAAATAAATGAAGGTCTATATTTGATGTTTTCAACTATTCATCTTTCAGATGCACGATCGTTTCGGGTATTTTTTTTACATTACTTTCTGCTGAAATCTTTCCTGAAATTATCTGATAACAAATAGACTGTTAGAACTCATATGGAATGGTTGAAACCTCGAGAAAATAATAGGAAAGTATGAAGAAATTTGACAAAATTGAAACTCGTCAATCTTTCTTAAATTTGTTTGTATGGTGAATAATCGATGCATAATTGAAATAATGGGTTGTGTTTGTTATGTGTAATCAAAAAGTTACATGTTTATCGTTCATTTAACTGTTGTTGTCAGTATCATGGACCTATATTTTTTGTATAGGTCACTGTCACCATTTATCAGATTGAAACTGCATTACATGACATTCAATCTGATAATCTTATAATAGTGTGCAAGAGTCCAGTAGTTCCAATGAAACTTTGCAGACATATAAACCATCGAAAATCAACATTTATTGGCGACCGAATATAAAAGATTCGGAACATCGTCCATTAATACAGGAAATTTACCTGTTCATTTTATTGTTATTGTTAAACATGTAAAATATTCTATCTAAATGGTAGGATACATTTTCTTCTGCAAACAGTTAATGTCCTAGCGGATTAAAATGTATACTATTTATAAGTTATTCAAGAATATTCATTTTACAGCAAAATGATCTTCCAGTTGAAAAGAAAGAAAAAGTTAAACGCGAGGAATTTTACTAGCCTGTTGGTGCCTGCATTAGAACACCTTGACCTTTCTTGCGACGTATATGTAACCCCCGGAATCCTGAAAACCATGTGGTCCACGTGTACTAACCTGCGCGTGCTTATATTGAAGGATTGTGGGTACATTATGACTGACGCGATTGTCGAAACGTTGTTTAAGGTAGGCCTTAACGTAACATGAATACATGTACTCAAAATCAACATATATTTCGGTAAAATTTTCGTAAAATAAACTTAACCCATAAGAAGTGTTCCTTATAGCAATAGCCAAAATTTCAATGCTATAGGTGGTACACTTTGTAACGTATGGTTACATAGGTTTATCAACAAGATACAAAATTTAATTTTTAATGGCACACTATATTCCATTTTAATTTCCCGCAACGATATCCATTCATACGACACACGAACACTAACATGGTACAAAAATGGCTTGTTATCTTGTTGATTTATGTAACCAGACCACATCTTGCATTGAAATGTTGGCTATAGCTATAAGGAACATTGATTTTATGTGCAACTTTATTTTTCAAAATATTGTATGAACTTTTTGAGTGTTTCTGTGCGAGAGAAGTAAAGGGACCGTCAACCGTCATACCAGTCGTGATATTTTAATCCATATCAACTAATAATTGAAAAAATACGATACGAGAACTTTTCTTTTTTCGTCAATCGCGGTTGACGGTCCCTCTAATCTGTTAATGAGTAGATTAAAAGAAGTTGTACAATGATATAAAATTAACAAATACGCATATACATAACTTCGAAATATTTTTTGTATAACAGTTTCATATGATAGTATTCAAAATTCTGCCCAATTCATTAATTCTATTTACCGATTTTGCCGTGGGTAATTTTCTTTAAATTGTTACTACACAAATATTTTGAACATAGTTGACCATGAATTATTAAAAACAAAAATATTAAGCTTTGATATTTTGATTTGATGATTTTTAGCTCTTCTTAGAACAGCGTGCTTATGGTGAGCTTTTGTGATCGCCTTTTGTCCATCGTCCGTCGTCAACATTTACCATGTTAACACTGTAGAGGCAACATTTATTTCTAATCGTCATGAAACCTGGTGAGAACACGTATCCCAATGATATCTTGCACGAGTTCAAACATGGTTTGGATTGGTTGAAAAACATGGCTGCTAGGGCGGCGTGGTAGTTTTTCAAATACATGTATGGTTATACCATGTTAACAGTCTAGAAATCACATGTAATGTCAATTTTTCTTGAAACTTGGTCAGAACATTCGTCCTTATGATCCTCAAGGTCGATTGTGATGATAGTGTCAGTCCGCCATCTTGAAATTAATGTTCTTCTTGAATCGTGGGTTATTGGTTGTTCCCATGTCAATCTTTGGATACTGTAAACACTCCTTTTGCAGGGGAGGTTACTCTCTATGAAGATTGACAGACAGCAATTTATGAAAAAAATGTTAACACTTGCTGTAACATTGAACATATTAATAAAGGAATTTGTGTTACTTAGAAACAATATAAAGGAAGAAATATTGATTTTAATAAGAACGTATCGATTTATGATGAATTACAAAATATGTACCTGTTTTGTCGATCACTAAAACGATGGCGTCTGTGTCAGAATGTATACCGTAAGGAATTTCATTATGTGTGGACGTTCTATCAAGCGATTTCACGCAACAACCACGAATAAAAAAGGACCCACGACTCAACAAAAAACAAGCCATACATATTAGGATTGAGATGTATAAGTCCATGTATAAGTCCATCAGAATGTGAAATGTAAAACATAACTATTTACTAATATGTATTGTGGATGAATTTCTCCGACTTTGCTACCGATGATAACATAATTTTCTTCATAGAAATATGTTATGTTTATAATAATAATAATAATAATAATAATAATAATAATAATAATAAGTAGAAGTAGTAGTTGTAGCAGAAGCATTAGCCACAGCAGTATACTAATAATAATTATAATAATAAAATCATTATTATTATTATTATTATTATTATTATTATTGACTACATTTGAAATTATTTCTCTCCTATTGTAGAAACTCACTCATTTGGAGTCAGTCAGTCTTACTGCATGTAAACATATCACTGACAAGAGCCTGGCCTCGATAGTTAAATACGGTCACAACCTTCGAGAACTTAATGTAAGCTTTATTAAAACATTCTCGAACGCCGCAATACTTGACCTACTGTGTAACTGCAAGAAACTCACAATGCTTGACATATTTGACGCGGAAGTCAACACGGAGACGCGCGCGCTGATACCGGAGGTGGCGCGGCAACGGGGCATCAAGGTGGTCTTGAAGGGGCTGCATGATTCGGATCCAGATGTGACGTTTGAGAACCCCAGTTGTCTGTTGCCAACGTTTGGGAAGATTTGGTGAATTGATGAGAAGTTATGATGAGATGATAAGGGATTTCCTTCCTAGATATTGGGCAGTATTCAATAAGTGCACAATGGTAATGTGCCCCTTATAGTTTCCGAAAAATCCGCTACATAAATTACTGTACGAAATAGTAGAGTCGTGTTCTGAGAAAATAGGGCTTAATGCATGTGCGTAGTGTCGTCTCAGATTAGTCTGTGCAGTCCGCACAGGCTAATCAGTGACGACACTTTCCGCCTAAATTGGATTTTTGCTAAGAATAGACTTTATTTAAACGAAAAATGTCATATAAGCGAAAAAGTGTCGTCCCTGATTAGCCTGTGTGGACTGTACAGGCTAATCTGGGATGACAGGTTACGAACATGCATTATGCCCAGTTTTCACAGACCAAGACACTAGTATATCCCAAACTCGACTCAACTCTTGAAAGTTAGGTTTGAGGTACCGAGGTGCTATGAAACACGTTTTGTCCAACTGTTATTTTGGATTATATAAACATAGTTGATTGTTCATATAAAAATACGCATATGCTAAATATATTACCTGGTTTGGCACACTTGGGCAAAATTTAAAATCAGAAAATATATCAAATACTGCTTTTAACAATAAACGTTTTTATATCACTTATTTTTTGAAATTGCAAATCAATATATGTCAGTTGTGATTAATCGGATTTCCGTTGTTTCAGTTTCTGTGATATGGTTCACTTTGTTTTCGTTATCTGGGTATACGTTGTAAATTGTTGTCTTTCATAATAATCCGAAATCAGTATCAACATCGCAATATTTATAATAACCATAGTCATCATCAACACTACTATGCAAACAAGCATAATTGTGTGCACTTATTATTTTCAAAACTGCTTACCCAGGAATTAAATGAGAAGGTTAACTAATTGCCGTTTGATTAATGAAATACTGTTAAAAAAAACATCAGCGAAAACAAGTTTAAAACTAATAAAAAACCACTCAAACCCTTGCCTCGTATATTTTGACCTTCGAGTTCAATCTTAAAGTTGCGTGTGCATGTTTGTCGATGGCATTTGCACATTGCTTCATTTTTTACATTTGCGGCAAATCTCATGAAAGTACTTTTACTTTCACATGATCTTAATTAAGAATTGACATGAAAAAAACATACTAAATTATTTAGATATTTCTTTTTGAGTTACCAGTCGCGGTATTTACCTTCTGACAAAGGTGTCATCCAGCAACATAATTTAACAAGAGTTCATGCGAATTTATACAGGGTAGAGAATATATGGAGCGCACACGAACGAGGAGGCTAAAACAGACCTTCAGATTCGCCATTCAATGACTTATGTACTATATGCATTACTTCTCAAGTACCATTCCCTTTAAGCCAAGTTTCATACGAGTCGTTCAGTGGTATAATTAACCCATTGATGCGTAGCGTCTAGAAAAAAGGCCTTGGCAAACAGCGTAGACCCAGATGAGACGCCGCATGATGCGTCGTCTCATCAGGGTCCGCGCTGTTTGCTTAAAGGTGTTTCTGTAAGAAATATTCTAAATATAGAAATAAATATACTAGGCATCCTTATTTTTTTTAATAAATGGATCCAATTTAGAAGGATCGGAAAGTCCACTAGGCATAAATGGGTAAAGACAATCGGGCACGGAAATCTTACGGACAGACGGACGGCATAGGGCAGTTTTACGATAAGATACATATTGCAATATATCGAATGATAAATTATATTGTTCCCGTAACGTTTACCTCAAGTGTTAATAGCGACAATTGTGTTCTAATGTTTGTGTGGAGTGAACTTGCGTTATCATTCATGTAGGTCATGTTTTTATGTCATTTAGATATTAATTCATATTTTATATGCATGGACACTTGCAGATGTATATTCTGTCTATACATAAGCAATGCATACGCACACGATAAAGTTCACACACTATCGTTTACCGGTATATAACATTGGATATTTAATCTAACTTATCACTGCAATGTTTGGTTATGAATAATATTGTCTATTAATGTTAACAGCGGACCGGTTCACTTCGATAAGATTAAATATCCAGGATTAAGCATGTCCGATCGAGAACGATAGCAAATATTGTGCATTATGTTAGAGTCTGCATAAAACAAGGATTGTGCACTGTCCGATTACGCTTGAAAGCAATGTGCAATGTATACTTAAAATATAGTTCGTTTCACGAATTCCTAGTTATCCGCAATTGATAATGAAACAATTAATGTATAGGAACACTTATTTTCGTTGATTAGAACCATTTATTGGAACCCGTATTTCCAAAATCAGTTAGTTTAAATGCCAAGACGCATACATGTATTTAAAGGACCTTAAACAAAACATAATATAAATGACATTTTCATGTTAAATCGCATGCTCATTACAGAGGTCCGTTATTAATATATAGTTTCTAGTACAATATTATGCTTCGCTGAGCATAACAATGCATTTAATAACAATAGGTCCTAAATGCTCTTAATCGCTCAATTTAGACATATAGATAACAACTCAAAGGATTTGGAAAATTGTGAATGGCAAAATAAGTTATCGCCATATAAGTCAAAATAATTATAGTGACCCCTTGGTGTGGCCAGTTTTGCCCCCAGGGAAAAGATTTTAAGAAACTATCTGTAAAACATACAGACGATGTTCCATGCTAAATACCAAACCTCTCGGCTTTGAAATGTCAGAAAAGAGTTTTACTGTATAGAACATGTTACCACCTAGGCGCGACCAATATTGACTTTTGAGTATACTTGGAACACATTTTGTAAAGTACAATTATTCGATGTTACACACAAAATATAAAACCACTTCACTTTCATTAAAAAGTGTTGTTTTTTTTACTTTAAGTCTTTATGAATAATGTGACCCCTGGGGCTTTGCCAGTTTTGACAATTGGATTGGTTTCATTTCAAAAATCTATTTTGTTCCAGGTATGAACCTATATTCCAATATTGCCTCGATGAAAATCAAACAGAACATCAGCGACAAAGCAATTTCGCATAATTACATTCTTATTGGCTGGCTTTCATGAAGAAAGTTAAATATAATTTATTCTTCATGCAATATGTATATTGAATGTATATTTAGAACACTTACTTTAAAGCTTTTGAAGGCGCACAATCAAAGTCATTACAGAGTGTGTTAAAGTGTTCAGAAAGACGCTTGCTTACTGAAATTATTAAAAGTTTATATCCCGAGTGTTGAACCTGTACTTGTCGCGTGTTTTTTCTGTATGAACCGACAAGCAAGCTTATGGATCAAAACATTCAATAACAAGGTGGAGATCCCGTAAATTTCACAAATTCTATTGCATATAACTTTGTTGACTGAAAGAATGTGCAACACAGAAACAGTGCAAGTTCACTCGAATAGTCTTCGGATTTCACGTCAAAGACACCCATTCATCAGAATGAAAATGCGAAATTTGAGCTTTCATGAAATAATTACAAAAATACATTTGATCAAAAGCACCAAACCTATTGTCAATTTTCACCAGTCGTCTGCTAGAAAGTCCTTCACCATGGGAACGTGCTCCACGATTACGTCATCCTTGCAGAGTTGTTTGTATTCCCGCCAGTACAGTTCCGTAACGTCACGGAGATAAACGAGGCAGTCTACAAACTTCGCGAATCTCCGACCTGCGTTCTTTCCGACTGTACGATCAAGTTGAAAACGAATGAGCTCCGACACAATGTACCGCATCTTGTCGACATATTCCGGATTTTCCAGCTTACATCTATCCGTGAATACAATGGTCAACGACACAAGTAATGCCTTTTCTTCCTTAGTCAGCTCGAGTTTTTGTATTCTGTGATACGCATTTGTGATATGGCGAATAAGCGAGCTTGAAAAGAATTTGTCAGCTATTTCTTCGACATGATACGCCACGCCATTTCTGGCTAAGAATATATCGCATTCAGCGTCATATCCCTCGTGCATCAGCGTTATGAAGAAATCACTCCTTGACGCATTGAGCAGGTTTGACTGGTCACGTGATTCTAGTTTCTTAAAACCTGGAATGGTTTTCGCAAAGCTGTAGTACCGCTCGGAAATGCGCTTGATTTTTAAGACGTATTCTTTAAATATTTTGATTCTGTCGTCGACGTCTATACCATGGTCTTTAAGGTATTTGTAACATTCGTCTCGCGGTATTGACTTCATTTCGCTGTACAGTTGGAGCTTAGACTTGTACTTTTCATGGTGGTATTTTATGACGGTGTCGATGTCACTTTTAGTCACGATTGATGGTCCGTATGGCTTTATTTCCTCCATAGCAGAGACGAGCTCTTCGATTATCGCTTCCGGTGACATGTCGTCAGGTATGAAATCCTGCAGCGTGTTGCAATTGTTCTTACTTCCGCTATACGTGTGGTCGAACTGAAAAGGGCCTGCTACATCTTTTATGGCATCTTTCTTTCCCCTCTCATTTCGCTCCTTGCCCTCTAGAACGTTCACTTTCTTTATTGTCTCCGTGCGTCGGGATAGAGAATATCGTCCCAATTTTGAATTCTCCTTTGACATTCCAAGTTCAAGGCACTTTTTAAGGCGACACCCAGAGCAATTTTCGCGGTTTTTATTCACCACTTTACAGTTACCTCCCCTGGTACACTTGTACTCTTCGTTTCTAATTATAAAACGTCGGAAAAACCCCTTGCAAGCCTCGCAACTGTTAACCCCGTAATGAAGCCCGGAGGCGTTGCCCCCGCAAACAGCACATGGGGGAAACTTGAGCGCTTTCGACGCAGGCTTCTCTGGAATAATTTCAGAGGTAACATCAGCAAGGAGAATCGGTTTGTGATGCACTTTCATTTGAGATGATCGCCGTGGTAGCACAAAGTCAGAATTCAGCGTTTTATTTGATTTCAAGCGTCGACATCTTTTAGAAGGTTTAATAGAAATAGCATCGCTCGATGTAGTTTTGTTTGAATCGCTCCTTTTTGTTTGCAAGAGTTGTCTGAGTGACATCACATCCGCTCTTTGCGATGACCGTTCATACGCAAGTTCAGAAGTCGTGTCGTTGCAAGCGTTCATGACGTCGAAATCATCACACGGGATCGGCGAAAATGGCGTCGGATCGATCAACGGGGCCATAATGTCGATAAGATCGTGATTGTTTTCTAGCAGAGAAAGACCAAAGAGTTCGTCGTCATTTTCGTCTGCTAGAAGGCCGATGAAGCTGTCGTCTGCAGTTAGAATTGAGTCTTCTGATACCATAATAGTGTCCATGCTGTGGTATGCATGGTCAAATGCCTGATTGTCGTCGAACAGCGGCAACAGATCCATTCCTGTAAAATTTAAAACAAAAATTGCGATTATATATATGAGTAGAATTAAAGACGGTATTACCAAAATCGTCCGGCATATGTATAATACAAAAGTATGCGTTCCAGTTTATAAAAATATGCATGCAGTCGTCCAGTAGCTTTTTGATAACCATATTCATCATATTAAAACATTTCCTCGAATAATAAAAGAACATTAAGTCCATTTGGACATAATCTACATGGAACTTACGTTATACATGTAAATGTCTATTAAATTAATCCGAACGTATCTTTAAAGAGGAAACAAAAACACTAACGCTGTAACCAGATATTTTTTTACTTTCTAACATAAAACGTTCTGGTTGAGAATGTTCGACCGTAAATATACATGTATGACTAAGTAAGCATAGTTTACATAAAAAGTTTATTAAAAGCGCACCTAAAATACAACGCATACATCTCTTTCGGGACTTTTAAGGCAACGTTAACAAATATGGTCCTTTTAGAAATACAGGACACTGCCTTGTTTAAATAATGTTATAACAAGTAATATTTAAACTTATCTCATTCCTAATAATTTCGTCCATAGAAATTCGTGTAAAACGTGTATAGCTTAGAAAAAACTGTTGGGGGGAAAAGGGAATAATAGGCAATCAATATTCTCCAATAAACTACACGTTCACTTTGGAAAATTTCATTTGAGGCAAGACAAACCAAATTACCGGAACATTTTGCAATACTTTTAAATCGCGATAGATTCGAACGTCAACAGGTCTTATGTTTCTCAGATACTTAATTAATGCAGACGGTGTAATGCGAGAGCATGTATTATATTCTTTGAGGTGACAACTCCCGCACGGACATAGGTTATACAAGACTCCAGCGATTGTTAGTTATTCAAAGCCTGCTAAGCTCAAAGGTAGGTCACGCGTTGCGTTCTCGAGATGACACTACTTAAGACCGTTTGCTGCCACCAACATCTTTAAGTTGGTTAATGTCGACCATCTCAGCTTTTCAGGAACATATCAATGTTTAATGGTACATCCAGATCTTTTACGGGTATCTGACGTTTAGTGAAAGTTTGTTAATCACTGCGTAACATACTCATACCGTTGTAAAGTAAAAAAATAGTCAACTAGTCAATGCGCTTAACGGCCCTGTAGGCTGCGGCCTACACTTTTCAGTATCGATAAAGTAATAAAACGATAATAATAATAATAATATAAGAAACGGCAAAGGACACGACACAGTGATGAACAGCAGACAACAGATCTATAACAAAACTGATTTAACTGGCATTTATTGCAAAATCCGTCAAATGATCTTTAGAGAAATCAATAAAAAGATATTTAATTTAAATCATAATTACAGTCTGAGAAACATATTAATTTTTTTGGAAATATTTAAGTATGCGGCCGAATCGACACTATATGTGTTTAATACGTTGTTAAAGCGGTTCAATAACCACTCCGTTAACTATTAGCACATACGCATGGTCATAAATCAATATGAAATAAACACGAAACATTATCGGTGGCTGAATTTGTATTAATATAATATAATTCACTTGCTAAAATTTGCACTGTATTGATATCACGGAACATCCTCGAGTGAACTTCTAATGTGCCAGGTGTTAAGCTTGATAGAAATGTTTCTTTTCTAGAATTAATAAAAACAGTGGTGGACTCTTAACTCAAATGAAAATGTGTTTTTATTTCACTTATTTAACTAAACCCGATTTATTATGAACGACAGCAAGTTAACACATGGTTCAAGTTTAAATTAATATGTATAGTTCACTAGCAAAAGATCCGCATTGTATTGATATCACGGAGCATCCTGGAATGAACTGCTTATGTGCCATGGGTTTATCTTTTCAATATAACTGTTTCTTTTCTAGCATTAACGAAAAAACAATCATGGTGGGATCTAAACCGAGTTATTTAAAAACAGAAGTGTGTTATTATTTCCCTTATTTAATTAAAAACCGGTTTATTATGAACGTCAGGAAGTAAACGAATCCCTACCCTATCTATATATGCTGTAACCGATAACCGGTACACAAAGTAAATATAATGTGATAAAATGAAGTTTACAGATAATGGAAGATAATATGTCAGTAAATGCAATCTCTCCGTACATATGCAACCGGTATCCTCTCCGTTAGCAAAAGCTTTCCGCATTTATGATGAATAATTTTGAATTAATTAAATCATATTAATTATAAAACAATCATCATACAGGTTAAGTATTTATCATGGGACCCGTTTATTCAATCAACATACATTATCAATACCATCATCATAATCGTCATCACCATCATCATCGTCGTCATCATCAGCAACAGCAGCAGCATCACTATCATCACCGCCCTCATCACCATCATCATAATTCCCTTCACTGGTCGGCCGTTAAGGTAAATAAGGGACGACGGCATAGAGATCCTCCTCCAGTCAGGTCTGTTGTGGGCTGCTGTGAGTAGCTCGTCCATGGGGAGGGGCGTCCATTCTGTCACATTGTCAATCCAGCTTTTCCCCTGACGGCCTCGACGGCGAACTTACTATAGCGCGCCCTGGGGCAGAATTTTGTACAGTGTGTTGTGCATGGTGAGTGTCCAAATCATTCAAATTTTATCATTTAATAGTCCCAATGTGAGTTCTTGTGTGCCAAAAAAATGCTGCTGTCGTGTTCTGGATGTACTCGTGTTGTATTGTGTTTCAGTTAAGATATGCGGAGAAACTTGTGTTCAATGGTCTGTATCCTGTATTCTATATCCGCGTGAAGTTTCCAGGTCTCGCAGCTGTACAGTGGGATGGAGACTTCAAGGTTGCAAGGTCAATTATTATTCGGACATCAGCGGTACTGGTGCCATCCTTGGACAGGTTTGTCCAAAGTTCATGAAACTCGTCGGATCCTCCAGCTCCTCGCCGTGTATGGTAATGTCTGCACATGTTTGCTCGGCTACTCACCATGATCTGCGACTTCTCATTGCTGACCTCGATCCCTTATTTGTTTGCACTTTTATTGAATGAGGTCTTGGAGTGCACTGCTGGTTCCAACCATGAAGGGTCTGCTGCCGATGGAGATGGTGATCTTGAAGGGTCTCCTGCATTATCTTCTAAAGGAACGGGGTCGCGGGGGGGGGGGGGGGGAGCAAACTTGTTAAATGTTGTTGTTTTAATCTTAATTCGTCACTCGAAATATGGTATTTAATACTGAAGTGGGTTACATAGGAACGCTCTTTGATGTCAGTCTGATTTTGATATTTTGTTACACTCGCTGTTCGGTGTAAGCGATATTAGCATTAACACGGACTGGAGGAGAACATCATCTAGATCCTCCGCAAGCCTTTTCCCCTCCTTATCGTTCTCATTCTCATCCATCAGCAACAGCTGATACATCTTAAGATGGTGATAATGACGTAAACGACGATATGGCAATGGGGTTGGCGAGGATGAAAATACACGGATTTGCTTTAAAAAATTACTCTACAATTCCGCAAATTAAAAAGGTTCTCACGTTTCCAAATGGGTTGCGAATCTATGTTTTCTGTACATTCGCATTACACTGGTCGATTTTAAAATAATGCGAAACATGCTGAAAAAAGCATATAAAACCGATTAATCTTGTATATTTATCCGTGAAATGTGAAAACATCCGGACCTGAGCGCCACCTCGGAAGTTACATTGGCTTATAATCGAAAACGAGGTGGCGCCCGTGATTTACAGCCGTTTTCAACGCACGTCCAGCGAAACCTTTTGGATTAGTTAATTGTGTCAATGCCTGTTATTTCATTAAACTTAGTAAATAAAAAGTTATTTTAGTAGTATAACTTCGAATGAAGAAAAGCCGATTACCTGTGTATACACTTTCCCGACGAATATTAACAAACTTCACTAATCTTTGTTTTAAGGCTGATGAAACGTGAAGCGACCAGTAATAACACTGTTCTTTCCTACACTGATAATCAGTTCACTTCTGTTTAAGAGTTGATATCATGAACAGCGAATCTGTGACATAGAAAATTTACCCGACGTTATCCAGCCGCGTATAGAGATGTGGTTGCACATAACTTTAAGAGGCACCTATAGAGCTCGAAACTATACATATATACTAGACAGTTGATGACCTTTAGTCTAGCCGTACTACGGACACAGTTTTCAGGTTATAAATGGACACATTGACCTGACAACACTGATCAGTTTGGTGACATGTTTAAAAGCATTCGCACATTAAAACCGGTAGAACGTTTAAAGTCTGTCAAAATGCATAAATTTCTTAAGTTGAAATGAAAAACAGCATCAAGTGTTCAAGCATTTTACTTGGGATTGTTTTTTAAGAAAACAACGAGAAAGGAATGTTCAAAAAGACTATTCACTAAACAAACTTAATGGTCAACCTTTAACAAAAGTCGTACGATATCTATGTAAGGTTAAAACGTCTGACTGAGACAGATTACCTTTTATAAGTTCTAGATTTTACCGGCCTCATTCTATAAATAGCTTCCACTCAATCGTGATACATCGGCTATCTCGGATTCCTCCGTAAGAGGAAATAATTTATGAAATAAATCGTCTGCTGATCCAGAGTGTATCACTTCGCAATCTGAACGCATCGGACAGTGGGCTACACCACACCGTCTCTCTGCAATCGCACATTCTCGGCCCTTTCCGTTAAACATCGGATAAGTACCTCGAAGGAGATAGTATGAATACACATTTCGGAAGCGGTATTGTGGTCTATCTACGCGGGCCTACGCGAATCAAAATTACATAGTAAAAACAAACATGGCCGGTTTTGCGAGTTGTTTACATTTTGCAAAGATGAAAATGGGGATTTTCTATGCTCTGAAGCCAGAGCAAGTACAAACTCTACAGGAATTATGGACGCCATCGTTGTTATTGTTTTTGTTGTTGTAACATTCTTAGAATGGTATCACGTGGGCGGACTACTTTCAACCCGTATTTCTCCCGAGTCCGATTAGGATAATCTGCGAGGGGTACCGAATGCGTCTCTCTGATGTACGTAGGCGGCCGGCATATTGGATTTGGAACTACTTTAGAAAACAAGATGGCGGCCTCATCGTAAAGAGGAAAAATTAAAATGTGTCTTTTAGCTCGTCTTTTTCTAGATAACATTCTTTAAGTAATAATTTAATGTAGATCTGTGAATTCCCACAACGTACTTAAAAACTTGTTAAAATTTAAAGATGCCATTACTGACATACTGAAACGAGTACTTATAGTATTGACATCGATGATCGAGTAAATTTAAAATTAAATCGACTGTTATCGTTATATTTTGAATTTTTGTTTGATACGAGGATTGCTTACATAAACTTGATAAAGTATGAAACACATCACTCATTGTATGAGTATGGATGGCCGAGTGGTCTAAACGGTAGACTTTTACTCCATGGGGTCAATGCTTCAAGCCCATTTGAGGGTTACTTTTATATTTTTATTCAATTTTATTATTGTTTTTTTATTGCAGCTTTTTAGATCCAATGTTTGCATTTATCAATATAGTTCTGGCTACCATAACTTTAAATGTCGCTTTTTTATGATTTTTGACTGGCGCGACTTTATACAGGTCTGTCAATACTATGTAAACTGTACGCTGAAGTTTCTTTAGCTATTATCAATATAGCATAGAGTCTATAATGAAAAAAATAATTTGGGGAGTTCTTATGTTATAGTTAGATTTTGTGACTTATCAATTTAAAGTATTTAATAACAAACTTCAATACATGTCTAATCTGTGAAAAAGTCCCTTTGAAATTGCTAGTTTTCCTCTTACATGCCCTTGTATTTTAAGATAGAATACTTTCCTCTCCAGAGGAAAGAGGTATGGGTTTGAATCCCATCGGGGGCTTCAGAGGATGATCCATTTTGAGACAAATGTTAATATTTGCTTTAGTGTATCCCAAAATTAACCTAATATTAAATATATAACTGTGAAAGATAATTCAAAATAATGTTTGTTTCTATATACATCGTGATCCATGGAAATGAACATTCAATTATGCAAGAAACATGTATGATTTAAGGAAAAATACGACAGCAAACTTAGAATGGACATTCATTTTAGATTGTTAAGTAACTAAAACTATAAATGTTGTAAAGCTTGTGTATGCCGTCCTTGCTTCTGGACAGCAGAACAGTTAAGGCATAAATGATTACTCTTTTTCTTTAGAATCAACATTGATGCATTATTACTTAAGCAAAGTTGAACTTTTTAAAAACTCTATGAATTGGGAACTGAATTTTTCATGTTCGTTGCTTGCAATTTACCGGTACTGAACATAATGTTACTGGTGAACAAATGCCTTCTCTCTTTACACTTTACAAGGAGATGGTGTTTTTCATAAATATCCAGGTTAATTTGTATAAATACCGGGTAAGACCTCGTAACATATTTATATACATGTAAGCAATACATTTATGATGATGACATTGTGTTTCGCTGTAAATTTACAGAGAAAATATACTACAGCCGCATGTCACCAGAGTTGTTAAAAGGGCATTTAGACAGTATTGTCCCTGACTTTTGCCCATTTTGACATATTCTTATAAACAAGAGGGCCACGGTGGCCCTTTATCGCTCCACTGCTAAGAAAAGGCCGAAACAAATATTCTCAGCATGTGCAAATACTTAAATATAGGCCCTATTTAAGCAAATGAACAATTTTGTGACCCCCTGGGCTGGGTAAAATTTAACCCCAGGGGCATAATTTGAGCAAACTTTGTAGAGGACAACTATACCTCACTACTTACAAAATGTGGTAGCCCTTGGTCCTAGAGTTAAGGATAAGAATATGTTAACAGTTTTCACAAAATAAGCAAGATATAAGCGTATATAATGTTCAATTTTGTGACCTCCGGGGCAGTTTCAAATTTGACCCCATGGGCATTATTTTAACAAACTAAGAAGAGAACTATTACATGCCACTTCATACTAAATTTGGTAGCCATATGCCATACAGTTATGGCCATGAAGTTTTTTAAAGCTTTTACAAAATAGGCCTTATATTAGCATATGTTCAATGTTGTGACCCTGGGGGCAGGGTCAAACTTGACCCCAGGGGCATAATTTGAACAAACATGGTAGAGGAATATAAGATGCCATTACATACCAAATTTAGTAACCCTAGGCCCAATGGTTATGGACAAGATTTGTAAAGTTTTCACAAAAAAGACCCTATATACGCATATGTTCAATTTTGTGACCCCCGGGGCAGTGTCAAATTTGACCCCAGGGGCATAATTTGAACAAATTTGGTAGAGGACTTTTAGATGTCTTTTCATACCAAATTTGATAGCCCTAGGCCCAATGGTTATCAACGAGATTTTGAAAGTTTTCACAAAATAGGCCTTAAAGAAGCAATTTTCAATTTTGTGACCCCCGGGGCAGGGTCAAATTTGACCCCAGGGGCATAATTTGAAAAAATTTGGTAGAGGACTATTAGATGTCTCTACATACCAAATTTGATAGCCCTAGGCCCAATGGTTATCAACGAGGAGATTTTGAAAGTTTTCACAAAATAGGCCTTAAATAAGCAATTTTCAATTTTGTGACCCCCGGGGCAGGGTCAAATTTGACCCAGGGGCAAAATTTGAACAAATTTGGCCAGTGGAGCTAAAAACTGATTCTTTGTTTAGCGTGCAAAGGGGATGGAGGAACATTTGTTGGTGCCTTTTAAAAAAGTTGTTTCATTGTGTGGAAAATTGAGTTAAAAAATGTATACACAATGCCTAATATGTGGCAAATTCCAACAATGTCTGTGGTTTTTCATGTAAAAACAAGAGATGTGTTTGTCAGAAACATAATGCCCCCTAGTGTGCCGCTTTGAAGCCGTATATTTGACCTTTAAGGATGACCTTGACCTTTCAGTACTCAAAATGTGCAGCTCCATGAGATACACATGTATGCCAAATATCAAGTTGCTATCTTCAATATTGCAAAGGTTATAGGAAATGTTTAGGTTTTCGGACAGACAGTTAGCACATATAAGTTGGTTTTACAAATTCACTGAGTGTAAACATTGGGCACTTATATAGCTCAAAGTGACCGGGAAACAAATTCTTGTGTTCTGATTTACATGCATGTATTTACACTTGCAAAATTCAAAGTAAAGAATGGTAATTGTTCTCTTATTGCCAACAACTGCATAAATCTTAACATTGTAAATTGGTTGTTTTGTCTTTATTACTACTTTTGTACATTCTTTTGTATTGCCCTCTTTATATTAACTTTCAACATTTATATTATATCCAGTAATTGTAGATATCAGATGTTTTGTGATGTAAATGTGTAGGGTTCTTGTTACTTGTCACACCCATTTCCATTTCATAATGCCTTAACACTGATATAGGATATTAATAGTGATTTTTGATTATTGTATTTATGTAAACGTATTCTTTATGCTGATGAAAGTGTCATCCTTTATTTTCAAAAAGATCCTAGTATCATCAGTAGTGTTTTTTGTAAAGAACTTGAAAATTGTATTAAATGGTTAGTGGATAACAAACTATCTGTACGCCTGTGAAAAACTGAATGTTTAGTGTTTGGTTCCAAAAGGAAATTATCTAAACTTCATTATTTTAATGTAATATGTAACGATCACACTATTGTTTCTCAATCATCTGTTGAACACCTTGGTTCAATATTCGAAACTGATCTTCCTGCTACATCTATTGTTAATAATATTATTAAAAAGGTGAACTCAAGAAAAAGATTCTTCAGGGGCTTAGCTAGCATTTTTTGAGCCCGAATATGTTATATATATATAACCGGTATATATATTACTGTTGTTCAAATAAGTCATCAATAAAGTATTTGTACGTACATTTAAATGTGATGACAAGATAGTAGTAAACATTGTGTAACTAATAATATATGCTAATTACTATTTGATCTCAAGACTATAGTCTCAAGTTTAAATTAACAATATTTTTATGCATATTAATGCCACCATTTTTGTACATTTTCCACCCATCTATAGGGCCCAATTGGAAATAAGTTGCAAACCTTTCATGGGACATCCTGTGGTATATATATCATGTCTTGATTTCAACATCTTGTAACTACTTGTTATTTCAGATCTCTGCCAAATACACTGACTATTTACTTGTAACTGAATTTAAATGATTAACTTTGACTGTGATATTCAAAATGTGATATATCAATGCATTGTGATCCAAAACCTGTTATAATTGTTTTCCAATTGCTAAATGTTGTAAATTGACTGTATTTTATGATCTGTACTTGTATGACATATATATACATATGCATGAATAAATCAATATTTAGAAAAGTGTGACTGACACTGTTTCCAGACATATTACAGTTAAATTACTTCATGTCAGTAATGGCAGTCAGGGATGGAAAATATCTTTTTACAATTGTTGCCTGCACTGGCGACCATATTTAGTGCTTTTGTTTCCCATCTAAAGAGTAAAGACCCAAAACCATGGGCATGCCTGTGATATGTATCTTAAAGTTTCTTAAAGGATAAATAATATAAATTTTAGCAACACCTCTGCCCAGTTTTAACATTTCCAATACAGTATGTCTTATTTTGAGAGGCCATTCTGAATTGAGTTCATTTCAAAGGGCAAATAATATTACCAAACTGAACATTGTTACACTGTCCCTAATTTTAATGGCATTGGATTGTTTAAGGCTTTGTAAAGCTAGTTGCCTGGTCGGGATAACAACATCTGGACTTAAAATGCCTAGGATAAAATATAAACAATATCTGCCAGAAGTACTGTATGGTTGCCATCATCAAATGTACAGAAAGAATCGTTTTTCAAATTTCAATCAAGCCCCACTCATTCCATTCCATGAAACCTTTCAGGTGTCTCTTGTGACTGCCTGGCTGGTCACTATAATGCCATTGGGACCAACGTGGAGTTTACTATTTCATATATTACACCGAAGAGTTTTCTCTGTACCACTGTACAGTGTTGTACGATTGTTTATGGTATAGAACATAAACATATTGATTAAATCTCAAAGTTTGTCGCCTGCAGCCGAACATCAGCAATGTTGCAATGAATATAATTTAAGAAACACTGATTCTTTTAAGTTTGAATAATGTTGTTGTTTTCACTTCAATAAACAACTATTTGGCTTTCTTAACATTTTATTAAAATTTGAATATTTTGCATGCAATAATATCTAATTTTAAACAATAACATTAATGAATATTCTATTATATTACTCCTTAAAGATATTGGTCCTTATATATCTGTATTATCGGTTGATTTAGTGCAAATTTATTGGTGTGTAACCCGAACTATATTTTCGGTGTAATATCTTCCGCCTAGAGGCGTTAGACATATCCTTCCACCAAATACACCCGAGAGACGATCGCCGATATGGCGGAATTGTCCGAGGTGTCCCGATTGATCACTTCGTTCTGTAAAGGTCACACTTCACAAAAAGATTTCATACACAAATTCAATGTAAAAGCAATAACTTTAACGAAAAATAAAGTCAAACTTTTGCGCATAGAGACCCTCATAACCATACATTTTCTCGAAACGCATTCCAAGCCGAATTGATTTAAGCAATAAAAAAGATAGGTCACGCGGTATGCAAGAAAGAACTCGTCGGGAATCAAAAGTCACTGTTTTACGGCCATCTATTTACCGGCTTCTATCCAGTTCATGAGGGTTTCTCGCCATCTGTCAAAGTCTTATGTAGTCTCCAATCTTCAGATAAAAGAGTGAATTTCTAGTAAACAACAATGTTTTCCCTGCCACATGCTCACAGAAATATTCTAAAATTAAGTCATGTGACCCTACAGAGAACCGTGTCTTCAAATAAATGATGTTCATGTTTTTAGAGAGTATAGCATTGCACTCCAAAAAGATTTAGTATATTGTAACCTAAAGGAGAAATAAATTCTGATTAAAATGTGTTTTTCTTGCATATTTTTATCATCCTATTCATATTGCACCAATATATTAAGTTTGGCTGGATTATCTGTCCATTTGGCCATTTTATATCATATTTATACATGCGGATGTTTTCGGTCCGAAGAAGGCGATTTTTAGGCCTGTTAAAGCCTAAATGTTCCTTTAAGATTTAAAGCTGTTGTGTTCAATATCTGCAACAAAATACCAAAACAAACCAAATGGACAGGCACGTGGGGCTTAGGCGGGGTGGGGAAAGAATGGCTCTGCTAGATATTTTCACTCTAAGCATTTTTGATCATGTCTTTTTGTGTTTTTTATCACCCCAAAAATGTCAATTTCAAAGCCAAAAAAATCCAATTTCATCCAAGAAAATAAACAAATAAGTAAAAATGCGAGATCAAAGATACTTTGAAGTGTAGAAATCAATAAGCTTCCAATACCTTGTTGTGTCTCACCAATAAAAGTGTGAAATCTTGAAAGCGCCTTGTCGCTCGGAGCCCATTTATTTACCAGCCACCAATGATATATTCTAGCATATAATGTCATGGATGCCTTTCAAGTGCTGCAGAAGGTCAATATGCACAGCCAGCTCCCATTTAGAGGTTCAAGAGAATACAAAATTTCATATTTTGGGCACAAAATAAGTACTTTTGACTAATGTTATGGTGGCAATCTGGTCAAAATGGGAGTTCCTTACCGAGCCAATGAAAAAATGCTCATTGTGAGAAGGGGGCGGGGGGGGGGGGGGTTAGACTGGAAGGCAAGGTAAAAATGAACAAGATATATATGTAGGTATGTAGGCAAGCATTATAAGCTTAGAAATGAGGTTCCATGTAGTATCAGGGGCAGAAAGGCAGCTAAGAGCAATGCAGGCTTCTTCTTCTAGGGACACAGCTTCCCGCAGAATTCTCAACACAACAAATATTGATCCATGTCACCTTTGTATGCAAAGACAATTGAATAAGGTCAATACTTCCCTTAAATCACTGAATGAGACAAGCATGTACCAAATAGAAAACAAAACTGGTGGCTGAAAGTGACACATTTTCGCAAAAAGATCCCTCTAAGGAAAATAATGAAGGGGACACTTGCTACAACAATCCTAAGTTTAACTCGGACGCGACATCCTTTCAATATAAAGAAGGAACCATGACTGTAAGCATATTGTGAGAAAACAATACCAAACACAAGCTTATTGTAGGGTTACAAGTAGCATATCAACTCAGCTGTACTGCATGCATGCTCAGGAACAAGGATAACCCCGTTCAGTGACAACTTCCACTGACAACAAAGCACAAGCTTTACGTGTCAGGACGCGGAACTATCGATACAAACTGCATGGGGAATTGCACGACGGCAAGGGTTTGAGTGACCACAAACCTGATTATGACATTATTTCACACCTTAAGTCTCATGAATATGCTTATTTGCTTGTGTACATGATAATAATTTAGTAGTATTACCTGTTTTGCCATCAACAACCCTTATCCAGTGGCCCTCGGCTTAGTCGCAGACATTCCTCTACCTGATAAAGTCAAAATACCTAATAGAAATAGATATAAAATGAAAAACAAACATGCATTTATGTATTTTAAGAGTATTTCTATTAATAATATGAAGTGGTAAAGCTTGCTATATTCATGATTGTACTAAATATGACAGCTGGCTCAGGTAAGCATCTGCTGCACTGTCCATACTGTAAAAATGTCTGCCATTCCATGTCGGTGAAATGGGGCTCTGTTTGAATGTTCATGCTTTACGCACAAGCTATGGATGCGTTACTGGATCACGAAGTCCCTGGCGTTGAATTCTGACTTCATGTAGCACATTACACTACACGGTCAACCAATATGCCTTTGAATTTAAGTCGGAAAGCAATTTGGCCCTTATTCGGCTATGTAAGGGTGGGGGTCCACTTGAAAAACAACTATTTCAGGTCAGATAATCTGAATTCATGAATTTATTGCACTTATGTTCTTCTCGTTTGCTAAGAAATGACCAAAAATCAGCTTTCCCAGTCATATTTTGCACTTGCAGATGATATTTCATTTTTACCTATTAAAGTATGTTGGGGATTTAAATGGCTTTATGAAATCTTATATTCATTATGACTTTGTGAGAAAGATGAAAGATACTGCTATCAGAAATAGTGGGAGAATTAGTGTTTATATATATAAAGCAGTAAATTACCTGAGCAAGTACCTATTAGACGAATTTATGACCAATTGGAAACTGTGTTGTTTTGTACTGTGAATACTCTACCTTTTATGATTGTGAGGATATTATAATGTACTTTACGTATGTATCTCCTGAAGGATCATGTTATTATAATGATCAAGATGAGAAGAATGGCATATCTCAAAAGTTTGATAATTTAGAAACTATAACTAGCGATTATTCACAAGCATGGTTGTACATTGCAGGTGATTTGAATTCCAGATGTAAAGATTTTTTGGATTATATTCCATTCGATGATCTTTTTTTATATTTTTGGTAATATAGATTATGATGGTAGCACATTTGACATCCCGCGCAATAATAAAGATATTGTACGTGGTAATAATTATGGTAAAGCTCTGGTAAATTTATGTTGTATATTTATTTATGTTGACATACACCTTCTCAATGGCCGTTTCCCTGGTGATAGATGTGGTGAGTATACATGTTTCTCAAATGATGGCGCAAGTGTCGTAGACTATATGATTGCTTCATCATTACTTTTTCAATACATTAAAGACTTCAAAGTTTTAGACAGAGATGATTCGGATCATTTTCCGGTTTCTTGTGTGTTCGAATTAACATACAGGTCAAATAATCTTGTAAATAATGTGAATGAGTATCCACTTAACACATTGAAGAAATTTCGATGGCGTAATCCGTCATGTGACGAGTTTGTACTGACGTTAAGGGGCTTATTGCAGAGTCAGCATTACACTTTGCTTGATACCATAAATTCGAATGTTAATTCTGCGGTAGATCTGATTACAGCTATATATCAGGATGCCGCTAAATGTATGCTGGTTAATTTTCGGTATTTTTCATCACAACCACCTTGGTGGGATGACGAGTGCGACTATTTAAAGTCGGTAAAATACAGCGCTCTTCGTAAATTTCGTAGCTCCAATTTATAGTTAGATCTCTGATTGTTTAAAGATAAACGGGATAATTTGAAGAATCATTGTAGGTCAAAGGTACATGAATATCAAAGGTTAAACCGCCAAAACCTAGTTAATTGTAGTAATAATCCTACAATGTTTTGGAAAATTTTTAAGAAAAATAGATCGACCAAATCAATTGATTCTAGTATCTCAAAAAATAGAATGGTTACAATATTTCAGTGGCCTTTTATTCGATGAGAACTCTATTGTTGTTGATTACACTGTTGGAAATGACCATGCTTATTCTGATGATGCGGCAAATTCACTTAATGATCCTTTCACATTGCAAAAAATTGAATGGTCAATATCCAAATTAATAAATGGTAAAAGTTGTGGTCTGGATGGAATTCCGTCGGAATTTTACAAGTATACATTAACGGATATTTCTCCAATAATGTTATTGCTGTTTAACAAAATACTTGACACTGGTTACTTTCCCGAGTCGTGGGGTAAAATTATCATAACACCGATAAGTCAGGTCCAAGTAATAACCCTGGTAACTATCGTGGTATATCTATTACGAATACTCTTTATAAAATCTTCTCTGGAGTGATTAATAAGAGATTGTATGACTGGGCAGAGGACAATAATAAGAAAGATGAATCTCAAGCAGGTTTCCGTAGAGGATATTCGGCAGTTGATAATGTCTTTTGTTTGCAAGCGATGGTCCAAAAATATCTCTCAAAACTGGGTGGTCGATTCTATTGTTTGTACGTGGACTTCCGTAAAGCCTTTGATAAAGTTAACCATGTCAAACTATTTTTATCATTTGAAAAGAAAGGAGTATTTGGAAAATTCCTAGGATTTCTTAAATCTATGTATTCATGCTTGACTTCTTGTGTAAAAAGTCTCAAATAATGATGTTACATATTCGTTTCCCTGCAATATTAGAACCAGGCAAGGTGACAAATCGAGTTCGACTATTTTTTCCCTATTTATAGATGAGCTATCTTCACTTTTAAGGCTTAAATGTGAATCTGGCATTTTCATAACTAATGATATCCCAGATATTTTGTGTCTAATGTCTGCAGACGATGTCGCCAATTTTGCTGACACCGCCATTAAGTTACAACAACAAATTTACAATGTTGATCAGTTTTGTACGGATACTGGTATGGAAATTAATCTGGTTAAGACTACATTATTGTAATTCGAAATGCACTGGGGGCTGACGAGGTCAAAGCGTAGTCCGTTTCGCTACGACGTCGGGTATATGTTTTACTACGAAAACATGGTGTAAATACACTACTTAATCAGGCGAGTTTCATATTTTCTGGTGTTTATGGATTAGAGAACGGAACATCAAGTAATGGTAGGTACTTATTTTCAATAACAAACTTATAACAAATGCGCGTAGTTGCAACCTTTAAGTTTATTTTGAGCTAAAATCGAAATATTTTGATTTGAAGCAATGCATAAGGTGGTTATTCTGTTAAAATAGCCAATTACGGTAACTTAAATTAAATAAAACTACATTTTACTTTGATTCAGTGTACATTACACATTTTAAAGTACAAAACAGGTTACGAACATATATTTTAATTATGCAAATTCTTTGTTTCGAAGAAAATTACAAGTCGCTTTATGTAAAGGTTTCGCACAGAGTATGTATTGGTTGCGCAACGAAGTACAAATATAATGTATAGGTTGCTCAACGAAGTTTCTGTATCCATTTCTGGACATATCACATGCAGTTTTCAGTTACTGCAGACTGCCATTTCCCAGTGCAAAAGATGCCGTGCTTCACTGTGCGCATGAACATCCAAACGAATAGGTTGAACCCGGTGAAAGCTTGCAGAGTCCCGGCAGAGCCCCGGTATACCGTCACTACGCCGGTACTCACCGGGGTTATACCGGCATCAGACCCCGGCAGAGCTGCGGCAACGCCCCGGTTTAACCGGGGACAACCGGGGCTCCACCGGGAAAGTATTCAAATGTTTAATACCTCCGGGATGAACCAGGAGTTACCGGGAAGGACCGGCAATAACCGGCTTGGCACTGGAAACAACCGGGACTGCATCGGGAACAACCGGGACGGTACTGTCAGAGCACCGGTTTACTTATGTAACGTAGCTATAAAGGGACTCTGCCGGCATTCACCGGGGCTCCACCGGGGCGTTGCCGTAGCTCTGCCGGGGTGGTTTTGGGCCCCGGTGGAGCTAAGGTGCCGTCCCGGTTGTTCCCGGTACAGTACCGGTTGTTCCAGGTGCCACGCAGGTCGTTGCCGGTCCTACCCGGTGACTCCCGGTTCATCGCGGAGGCATTAAACATTTTAATACTTTCCCGGTGGAGCCCCGGTTGTCCCCGGTCGTCCACGGTTCATCCCGGTGGAGCACCGGTTCATCCCGGTAGGGCCCCGGTTCATCCCGGTAGATGCCTGATCACGCACTGGGGCTCCGCCGGCATCATAGTGAGACTGGGCCTTAACCGCATTGTAACACGAAGTAAATTTACCGGCCTTCATGTACGCAGTTAACAATAACCTGTGACAGAAACCCACTGCCACAACTTTACAACAATATATTGATTATGCAATTGCGGATTTGTGCCATTGGGGTCCTACTTTCCACACCTTACGGCTGTTACAGGTGTGGATTTTACAGGTACAATCATGTATACGAACATGAAATTCACCTCAAAATTAGTTGACGATAACCGATTTTCAAGAAAATCGCTTTGATATATACAATGTAAAAATCAAAATCCGTATGAGATAAATAATGATCGAAGTTAGAACATGGGATTTACTTTGACATAAGCAGAGTTTCGAGATAAGCGAGTTGGGAATAACGAGAACCGAATGTCATTTGATAAAGAGTACCGTATGCTGAAAACCTATCGTCGGTCTCTATCAAAATGAACGTATAAGGGATTGTCAAAAGGTGAAGATGCGTCATTTTTATTGAGACCGACGACATTAGGTTTTCGACTCTCAACTGTCATCTTATATATGGATTTTCGATTTTAATCGTTTCCTTTGGCCTAGTCGTGAATTTAATTATATCATAATAATGTGCATTACCATGTCGACTGTGCGCTTCAGATCATGTTGTGCCGTTGTTACTATCTCTGTTTCAAAGGAAACATCCAGCCACTCCATGACTCTGTATTAATTTTTTTTTCTTTATTTTGCCTTTGAGAGATAACCAATACGTCTTCTGTGAGAAACGCATGCACGCTAAAGCGTTGTCGTAGCGAGGCATATACGTATGCTGTCAGAGACATGATCATGCCTTATAATAATATGTATCCTTTATTTCTGATAACTGGGTCACCCTACACATTTCTAAACACACCAGTGGCTTAACAATACATAGATCAATATGGAAATTGTAAAATTGTGTCAATTAAACACAGTTGTAAACTTTAAGTGCATTTTTTTAAAGTGAAAATTGACTTCGGTTTGATAAATCAGCGGTCTATTTCATGTTTAACCGCATAAACCAGACACATCTTGGATTATAATTTGATGTAACAGACCTATAAAATGACATTGTGCTTAAATTCAGAGTTTTGTTATAACAAAATCATAATCTTACATGTTTTAAACACAATTTTCGACTAATCCGTTCTCGATGTCATGTGTATTTAAACAATGTTTTCGTAGTAAAACATATACTCGACGGCGTAGCGAAACGGACTACGCTTTGACCTCGTCAGCCCCCAGTGAAATGGTCGTCCCCTCCGAATATATGAAACTTGGTTCTTCCGTGGACAACGACATAACGTTACGCCCGAATACAAGTACATGGGGTTACTGTTGACTCCAAAGTTAAGCTGGAGCTCAGCCCATGATAAACTAGCTTCCCAAGCACAAAAGGCACTATTTGCAATTAGAAATTATCAGAAACCATTTGGCTTTTTTCCTGCAAAGGATTTATTACAAATATTTGATACTATGGTAAAGCCAATATTATGTTACGGTTCCCAGATATGGGGTTATGAGTACAGCCCAACTATTGAATCTATCCATAATATTTATTGTAAAAAGTTCTTACATGTTCGTAAAAATACCAATACTTGCATGGTTTTGGGGCAATGTGGAAGACTCCCATTATGTATCACTTATTTTACCAACTGTATCAGGTACTGGTGTAAATTGTTAACTATGACATCTGATAGATACCCTAGACAATGTTATATTATGCTTAAATCAATAGATGATGCTGGAAGAATCTGTTTGGCAACCAAACTAAAATCTTTACTTTTTACATACGGTTTTGGATATGTGTGGATATCACAAGAAATTGGCGATTCTGATATATTTATCAAACTTTTCAGAAATAGACTGATTGACTGTTTTACTCAAAACTGGCATGACACCGTAAATAACTCAAGTCGATGTCACCATTATAGTCATTTTAAAACCCTACTTAATATTGAGCGATATTTGATAATAGAACTGCCAGTCAAACACAAAATAGCCTATGCTAAGTTTAGATGTTCAAATCATAAACTACAAGTTGAAACTGGCACACATCTGAATATTACTTTCCAGAAGCGCTTGTGTAATGTTTGTTCACAAATGAGTAATAATATGACATATGTGGATTGTGAATATCATGCATTTTTCCATTGTGCTAAGTATACAAGTATTAGAAATCAATTTCTGTTCATCTGGTATGACTCTGATACTAAACTGAATAACTTCTATGACTAATTGTCAACGAATGACTTTGAAACTATTAGAAAATGAGCAGTGTATGTTTTCTATCTTATGAATTCTATAAAAGACTAGATACATGTATCAACATGTACATCTGCACAATATTACTATGGCACAACTTTGCAATTTCTGTATATTACATGATATGTATTTTGGCCGGAGGCCTCTGTTTCTTTAATAAACTGTTGACTTGACTTGACTTGACTATTATCACACACGGAGTACAACCACATTTCTTACAATACACTTTTGTTTTTTAATAAGAGCACTTCTCAACTCAATAAATATTTGTTAAAGAACCCATAAACAACGAATAAATCGTTTGGAAGCAAGTGTTTTGTTTTGGTTTAACTCAATAATTTAAAGACGAGGGCCATCACAAAGAGTGATAAAGAGTGATGTTCCCCAACACAAAACTGATGGAGGAATATGACAGCAATATGCGTGATGTGTTTTTTATCTTTTCCCTTGAATGCGGCTATAACTCTTTGCTGTCACAACTGAGCTGATGTATTTTCTTACTCCGAATTGTATTAATGTTGATGTTTAAGTTATTCTGGATTTAATGTAGATGCATGTAACACTATGTATTGATACATTTATATTTAATTTACCATCCGGCATTCTGCCTTTGGCTAAGTACATATATACAAACAAAAACAAAGGCAGGAAATCATACAATATTACATATTTACGGAGAAACAAATATGACAATAATGTTTGTATAATTACAAATAATATGTTAGACTATGTAATGCATTCATGTTTGTAAACAAGCAATTATAGATTGGAAAGCTTCTATATAAACAAACTTGTTCAATGGTTGTGAGCATCAGAACAATTGTGCAAAACCTCATTGATACGTATGCAATTATGATAGGCGATGATGCGATGATATTCAGTTTCGAACGAATTGCGTTATATAATGAACAACGCAATAAAAAGGCACATTCTGATTCACATACATTTTTTATTACCAAGTTTACACTTTGGTTATTCTCGGGATATCCTATTATATCTTCCAACTTGTATGTCAAGCCAATTGCAACATAATCTTCCTTCTAGTGTATGAGATACCATGCGTTAAATGTCACCTGTTAATTGAGTAGTGTTAAGCATATAACCTAATAAAGGTTGTCTTAACTTAATTTCGAAGCCTGTGGCTTCAATGTATATATAAGAAGCCGATATATATAACGATAATATGGAATAATTTTCACTATAACTGTTTTGTATGATGCTGGGTTGTGAAATGTTTCAACTGAAATGATTTAGCCTAAAAGTGTATTAACTTAACTTCAGCATATCCACAATTGTTGGCGACAAGAATATGAGCTTTTAATCTCCCATTTTCTAGAATGTATCTACGAAGAGTAACACAATACAAACAATATAAAGAAGTGAAACTCCAGCTGCTGGAGCAGTATTGAATTTTCATTAAAAACAATTAGTTGGTCCTTTATTTAAGGCAAGTGACCGATTGCCCAAACAGTACAAAACAGCACAATACAAACCAACATAAACACAAAAAATGAATAAAGCTGGGGTCACCGCCTTGGAACGGTCAATGCAAAGCATTGGGGGTTTAAACCTGGTTATAGAGCGCCCAACCTCACACTTGGCCCAGCAATATTCATAATACATTTAAGTGTAAATAAAATTTAACGTCATAGCATTGTAACTCAAATTAAACAATAATAAAAGGGAATTAAAACGCATTCAATTTAATTACTATTTAATTACTCAATTGCATTGAAGATACAAGAGTAACAGAATTACAACTTTTTGACGAACGATCAAATAAAACTATTAACAATTGTCAACTACATTCCTTCTTTATAGAAAAGATTTGAGAATGTAGAATCAAAGAGTTAATATCTCAGATAATCATCGCGCAAATACAGGAAGAAGCAGCAATATTGGGTGTAAAAATTCCATATTACATAGCTTGGTTGTTTATGTGACTGCTAAACAAATTAAAAATAATTAAATCAAACAAGAAACGCCTATCAGAGAGAAAATATAAATAAATGGAACGTTATAAACCCAATGACCTATGCATGTAGAATACAACTGGGAAAGTCGGTCGTATGACGTCACAAAAATCCATAATGACATAATGACGTGAACAAATTCCAAGGGCAGTACTAAATAAAAATATTAATGGGGCTGTGCTACTAATAAAACAAGTTTACGTGATTAAATATTAAGAAGCAAATGAATACAAATGGTAATTCCATTAAAGCGACATTATTGGAATCAAACAGTATATAGGTGTTTTGACAACTGAAGACAGAAATGACCTGATGTACGATTTGAGTCCAAATGTAGTTTACATGCAGATTTGTTCATACGACACAATGACACAATTTTATTCAACAGTGAAAAATGCCTATAATGTAGTATTTATGCAGATTTGTTCATACGACACAATGACACAATTTTATTCAACTGTGAAAAATGCCTATAATATCACTAATGATTCCAAATTTTAAGGGAAGAAACATATAGTGAATCGAAAACCATCAAACACGTGTTTTTAAGTACATAAGCATCGTATCCTTTTGATAAAAACAAGTTAATTAAATTGAAAAGTTTAATATGAACATTTGGTTTAACATATTTTAATTTGCGGACACGCTTTAAAACATCTCCGTAAAATGATGGATGGGAGATTCCATTATTTAAATGCCATTTTAAAGAAACATTATATTTTGAAATTAAATCACCATACTTAGAGTAAAATCTAGCAAATTTATTTCTAAGGTTATGATACAAAAAGCCTTGTTTTAGCAATTTTTTAGTTAATATTAGATTACGATCATTAAAATCTTTAATACACGAACATGCTCTGGCATAACGTACCAACTGCGAAATGTAAATAGCCTCAGACTCTTCGCGAAATATGCATTCCTATTCCGAAGTTAAAGGGGCCTTTTCACAGATTTTGGCATTTTTTAACTTATTCATTAAATGCTTTATATTGATAAATGTAAACATTGGATCGTAAAAGCTCCAGTAAAAAATCAAGAATAAAATAAAAAAAAAGGAAAATAACATTGCCCGGAGCAGGTTTCGAACCAGTAACCCCTGGAGTCCTGAAGTAAAAACGCTTTAGCCTACTGAGCTTTTCCGCCGAGTACACATACTCACGTATTTTATGCCTTATATAAGCAATCTTCGTAGTTGTACAAAATTTAACGACAAAAACAGAACTCTCCAAATTATTCAATCGTTTCGCGTTGCAACGCTTTATAATTTTTAGGTTTTATAATCGTCAAAAGATGCATATATTGGCTATATTAAAGCATGGTAAATGTTCAGTATTACTGTTTCCTCACAAATATCATAACTAACACGAAAATTTGCGAATCTGAAACAACTTTTTTCAATTTTGTCAATTTACCAAAGCGTGAAAAGATCCCTTTAACTACTCTAGGCAAAACACGTTTGGACGCAAACCATATGAGAAAACCGCGTTATAAAAATACAGGCTAATAACTACTCCTGAATCTTTAATGTAATTACCATCAAAATAGCACATACTTACACGTCTTTGAAAGGAAACTCGCAAATTAAATTATATATAGCGCCGATGTACATAACACCATTATTAGGTGGGGCGTTCTTCGAGGTTTTGCGCCGTATAACGTTGACGTAGCACAGCAGATGGGATTAGCACCGGCCTTGTCCATTAGCACTTTGCGCTTCCTTTCATTGTTAAATAGGAAAGTGTCCACACAATTTGTTGGAATATTATTTGTTACGGCGAGTTGTCTACACTAAGCAATTATTTTATCACGATCGGGATCCTAATCCCGGTTCTTTTCCAACATTTTCCGAATTTTAGGGCCGAGGAAGATATTAATCTACATGCTTTAAAAATAGGCGTTACTTCGTTTCTTACAACGTTAAAAGTTTTTCCAACAAAGTACATCTTTAATTTTCGAAGTTTAAATACATTTGATGTTATTGCTTTTATTGAAACGTGGCTCTGTTACGGAACACCGTTAGAGACAGAATGCGAGAACGCGAGAATACGATGACGAGAATGCGATAATACGATGACGACAGTGCGACAATACGATGGCGAAAATGCGGGAACGCGATGGCGAAAATGCGACAACGCGATAGTACGATGACGACAATGCGACAGTGCGATGACAACAGTGCGACAATACGATGGCGACAGTGCAAAAGTACGATGGCGACGATGCGAGAACGTGAGAGTACGATGATGAGAATGCGACAATACGATGACGACAGTGCGACAATACGATGGCGAGAATGAGAGAACGCGATGGCGAGAATGCGAGAACGCGAGAGTACGATGACGAGAATGCGACAATACGATGACGTCAGTGCGACACTACGATGTCGAGAATGCGAGAACGCGATGGCGAGAATGCGATGATACGATGGCGACAGTACGATATGACAACGCATTGTCGCCATCGTATTGTCACACTGTCGCATTGTCGTCATCGCACTATCGCATTCTAACCATCGCGTTCTCGCATTCTCGCCATTGTACTGTCGCACTCTAGTCATCGTATTGTCGCGTTCTCGCATTCTCGCCCTCTGGATTTTAATGTGTAACCACGATGGCACTAACGGTATTCCATACTCTGTAATAAAGTTTCGTCTGGTGATACCAGCTTTTTATAATCCAGTACGTAAAAACAGACCACTAGATCCGAACGGCGGAGTAGCAGTTTATATTAATGAACATTTATGGGCAGAATTTACCTCTAGCCTTACGGCTAAGAATGTATATTGCTATAAATAAAATTTTGTAAAAATAAAAAAAATATATTTGTAGTAGTGTATCGCCTACCAAATTCGGATATCACTTGGACAAGCTACAGACACATATGATATTAATGTTACAGGTGATTTAAATATTGATACACAAACATTACTTTTAGCAAGGTCAGTTGACGGACTATGTACACAAAACAATTTAACGCAGATCATTAAAGAGCAAACACATTATACGGAACACTCGACATCTGTGATAGACCTGAGTTTGTCAGTAATCAAGTAATCAAGAATAAAGTTTAATATCGAAGACAAGCAAACCTTTCCTTACCAAAACAAACGATATCACTGCCCAGTAATTAGTTTTTATTTACCATAGTAAATTCAACAATCCTATTCGCACAGGATTTTACCGACACAAATGTCGATACGAATGATGTGATAATGAAAATAACGAACACTTCTCCCACATGTGTGTGGAACCAATTAGTCAATGACAATACAAATATCTATACTCAAAATGTAACTAACGTTATATGCGATGTTGTACAAAGGTAAATAACGAACAACAATGTCTGCATTAAGACAGGGGTCGCCCATGGATGAACAACATTATAAAGTCCACAATACGTAAACGAAAACGCAAGTTTCAAAAAGCCAAATCTTCAGGATCAGAAACTCGCTAGACCACATTTCGCGTTATCCGAAATCAAGTTATGGGACTTATATGCCATGCAAAATCGCAACACATTTCAAATCTTATTCTTATACTCGCAAAATCAAATGTCACCTCAAATGACTGGTGAAAATATTGCGTAATGTTATTTCACTTATAGAACATAGAACAATACAAAACATACGTGACGACAGAACTGTTGATCTTTTTACAGATGATACTGACAATGCAAACAAACTGAATGCATATTTTGATATGCAATCAGATATTGACGACTCCATTGTAGACGTAGCGGAAAGCAATTACTCTTGTGGATATATCATTCAGCCTTTTCCCGAAGAAGTAGTTGACGTTAGGTAGAGCATCTGATCCTGATGGCATTGACAATGGAATCTTATGTGAATCTACGCAACAGTTATCAAAGTCGTGATCTCTTTTATGCAAGTTTAACTCAATGTAAAATGCCTGACGCTTGGAAAATTGCAAATGTGTTTGCGGTATTTATAAATGGCGACCCGTCATTAGCGTCCAACTACCTACCAATATATCTCCTGAACACTCTTGAAAAGGTTTTCGAATGGATCCTATATACACATTTTTTTCTTAATGGTAATTTGTTTTTCACACAAGATAAGTCTGACTTATCCACGGTGATTCAGCCGTGAATCAACTAACTCAGGTATCTGATATATTTTGTAAAGCACTGGACAACGGCCCCGAGGCGTGAGTCGTTTTCTTTTACGGAATTCGAAAAACGTCTATCATAAAGAACTACTTTATAAGCTCCACTGCGCTGATATCACAGGTAACTTATTGAATTGGATAAGTAACTACTTGTAGAATAGAAAACAGGAAGTTGTACTTCTAAGCGCCAAATCACAATTTGCTAATATATCGGCCGGAGTCCCCCAAGGTTTTATTCTCAGTCTAGTAATGTTAGTAATTTACATAAATTACATTGTTTCACATTAACATTTGCGTTTAACCTCTTCACAGATGATAAAGCTTGTACACGATTGCCACTTCTCCTGTTATAATCGCCCTTTTGCAAGCTGATAGTCAAAAAATAAATTCCTTTGATGATTCCAATTTAAACCACACAAAGGAGTTGTTAATGTTTTTCCAATAACAAATTATACCAAACCATCACATTTTTAGAATGCTAAACACACCCATTTCAAAAGTCAAGGTCCATACATATTTAGGGATAGTTTTAACTAATGACTGCTTATAGCAAAAGCATTTATCACACATCAAGAAAAAAGCCGGAATGCATATTATGCGCCGCCTCAAAACATGCTCTCAATCGGAATGCATTAGAAAGTATCTAGATTTTTTGTTAATGCAATAATGGAATATTCCGACATTGTTTGTTATAATTAGGGCTTTCATTATGAAAAGGAAGACTTAGAAAAAATTCAAATAGAAGCAGCACGAATTGTATCCGGTTGTATCAAACTTGTCTCGATTACTGAGCTTTACAGAGAGGCCGGGCGGGTCCCATTAGATACTCGGTTCCGAAAACATAAACCTTGTTCTCATGTATAATATAATAACAACTCTTACGCCGGCTAACCTTAATTTTAGGACACAGTCGGAACTAAATACCCCTTCAAATTACGAAACGGGGAGAACATAAGAAATTTTACGAACAGCACAACCACCTACTTCATTGTATTCATGTGTACCACGAACCTTTACGGAACGAAACAAACTTTCTCTAGACACTTAAACTGTTGATTCTTTAACGTATTTTAAGCATTTTATAAATATAAATGTAACGAAACCGAATGATTAAATTATTATGGTTAAAGGCGCCAACAACTGCTTAACTCGAGACTCAAAACTAAGTCGTGTTCGCTTAATAAACAGTAATTTACGTTCAATATTGCACTTTCACACTTGTGCACCTGTGGTGCAATCGATAGAAATCCTTATTTTTTCTTAGAATGTCGACGATTCACACACCAAAGAGGAGTTATTTTCAGCACAATTTCACCCTTTACATCTCCAACCATTCACTGTTTTCTGTTTGATATATCTTCATCTCTGTTTCATCACTCTTGATGGTATAAAAAATGCATGCCTGCTACATTGAGAAATGTTACACACTTGCAAGCAATAACTACTTATGAAGAAGAAACCTATTAGATGTTTCTCGTTCGTTCTTATCATGTTTTGAAACAGCGTGACTTAGTTAGAACTGTATATTCAAAATGTATATTATATATGTTCGTGAACTTCAATATGTTTAAACTAGTGTGGTTAAATAATATCAAAATAACACCTGGAAAGAAGCTTGTAAAGAAAAATATTTAAAATAGTTATATCGTTTTTCTATTTCAATGTGTTCCAAATATTGTTTTCTTCACAATTATATGTTATTTAACTAAAATAGTTTGGGAATCTAGGGATAGTGAAGTACATGACAAATTAGGGAGTGGGCCAGATTAAATAAAATATCTTAGGATAAGCGATTCTTACTGCTCTGTTCTCAAGAAATGTAATGAACATCAATCCGTATTTGTGTTGCAGGCATTATCTCATTAAATATCTGTACTTAATGCAGTAATCAATTACGTCTGGCTGAGGGCGATACATGAGGCAAGCAGAATACTCTACATGCCATGCATCAAATACATTTGCCGCTGGTGGGCGGACAGTGAACAGACAATTACTTGTATAATAGGCCTTGAAATAATTTGTTAGCATATCCTTAACAGATATCGCATTCCATGCTCCATAAGGAGACCAGGATAGATGTCTTGATGGTTTAAATAATTATCGGTATGTCACTGCCTTTATTATATCTCATAAATCGAGGAAATTTACGAGAACCATTTGGTAATTCAGCAGTTTTTTTCACACATCGTTCGAAATTTCTATTAAAGTAAATAATGCATATCAAAATCAGCACACATCTTATTGTATTTATTATCTGTAAGTTTTGTTGCAAATCTAAATATTTTCAGTAAACAAAAAAATGTGATTGTGTCATGTAAACAATATGTTGGTAACACGTGTGAAAATACTAAAAGAGATGTCGAGCAATGGTTCTGGTAAATATTCACACAAAACATCTGAAAAAGCTCACCAAACTTTTGGCGTGGAACAAAAAAGAATTAATGATGGACATGACGTTTTATACGCAGAGTAAACATTAAAGTTAAGCCACCCCAGCGCTGAACATATTTTTTTGCAATGATACATCTCTGAACTGAAGAAAATTAAGAGATATAGTTGCATTTACTTAAAAGCCAACAGAGAACATAGTGTAAAACAACATTTGAATCTCGATAGGATATTGCGACTTTGATTGAAGTTAATATCTATGTAAAAGCGTTCTTACATTCTAGTTCATTCTTATTTACTGAACAATCGTCTTTTAAAGATACGTATTGAACCAAGGCTCGCAATATTGATATAATGTTATTGTTTAGAATTGTTGTATTATAGGCACTTTATAATAAAGTAAGAAAGTTTTGAACTAGTCATTTACATAGAATGAATCAGGCAGAGTAATAAAACATTGTTTGGTATCAACACAAATCGGTTGTTCAGCCAATGCCAATGCTATATATAAACTTTGTAAAAAATAATATTACAGTACATCTACTGTACATGTGTTGGACACAAAAATGCGCAAAGTTTTATTGTTACAACACAAGTCAGGCTTGAATTTTTACGACAATGCAAATTTTAAGAATTCACGACTAACTGTATATAAATGAACTAATTATTGTGATTGCAAATAATGTGTGTGTACAACTGATTTCGATTGGTTTCGTGATCGGGTAAGAGTTACTTTCATTGTAGATATTTATTTTTGTTTCAATGTTTATCTTTCAGCATATTGCAATACTGTGTCAATTTACGATTGTTATATATTAATGAAAAAATGAAAGATAACGTGTTACATGTCAACATTCAACGGACATGTTTAAAAATGATTGATCTCTAAGCAACACAACGAAGAAAAATGATTGATGAGTAAATAAATAACAAGTAAAAAACAACTACAATAATTGCTCGCAGTTAATTTCAGAAAGTTCGAAAAGACTGGACATTATTTACTGAAAATCATCATACCATACACTCTCTTTTTCATTTAAGAAATCCGCAAGATATGCTTTATAGTTGTTATTAATAAAATGAAGACGGCGATGGAAACGAATAAATTCATCTTAAAAAAATTTGCAACAACATATCATTTGAAGAATAAAAAAAACAGTATACTTCAATCAAATAAATTTTATTCTATGAAATTACATAGGTGTGCAAACATTCTAGAGAGTGACGCTCGATCGTTTTAATGCAATCAGCATATTATACAGATTTAAAAAATGCATACGTTCATTGTGATTATATATTTTTTCTTTTATTTCCCAAGTATTTTTTGAGGCGCAAGAACCACGTCTTAATATATAGAGAATAACAGTTTAATGCCTGATCGCTGTGTAAGATAACAGGCAAGGCTTAGAATAATAGGCTTGCCGAGCCGATATTTTATTCGCGCCGAGCCAGATATATTACAAAAAGATCAGGCAATAACTTGTTTTTCTGTTTATCATACCTCAACGTCTCCGATTTTTAAGAAATAGTGAAAAAATCACTAAAAAGCTGCATTGTTAGCGGGAAAATATATAATTTTGTCGTTTGACGTGTTAATAATGACGTCATGAGCACCTTACGCTTAATATTCGTAACACACGTTTTTTTTTTGCTGTTTGAGTAACATTTTGTGTTTAAACTATATTACATCTTGGTATCAAATCGTCTGTTGTTTTTTTTTATCTGATTCGATGTTACTAAAACTTACTTTATAGTTAAATATAGTTGACTTTATAGGTGGTGCGGTGGTCGAGTTGTAATACTCTGGTCTACCATTCCAGAAGTCCCCGTATCCATTCCCGGCCGGGGCACTGGACATTTCAGAAATGCTTCAAGATGCTTCAAGTGTTTCCCACCCAACTAGAGATGTACTGGTATGAAATCAAAGTAATTCCCGGGTGTATCGGGGTTATACATGAGCACGTGAAAGAACCAAGGAATCTATTCGCAAAGAGCTAGGGTATCGAACCCGGATACCTTGTATCCCAATACTGTCTCTTCTGCTCGCTGTCTCTTCAGCAAAAACCAAATGACCCAATTAGAAATAAGTGCTTGCACTTTCATGGGTTATCCTTAAATGCAAGGTCAAAAGAAATACTGATTAAAAAAAATATCACGCAACGTGATACAATTATGGCACATATCAATGCAGCGGTATGATAAATGGCAATATCTTAATATCGTCATTTGCTTGTAACATTCGATGCGTCTACATCATTTGGCGATGGACTCAAGCCAATCACATGTTATCCAGGAGGATGAACCGAAGCCTGTTTCTGACAAGTCACAAAGTTTAACGTCTTTGGTTTTAAAAGCTATTACTCAGCTCAAAGAGACGCAAAACCTTGAGGCATATTTCTACAGCGTTTGGACAGTGTCGTCACGTCGAATCCACGGCGTAATGCAAGTTTATATTGAGTTTCTCCGGCGTGTAAAATACGCCGTGCAAACACGGAGAAGTGGCGATATTTTTGAAAATATTCGCCGCGATATCGCGTTGTATGCATTGCACGGCGCCCTCACAACTTTGCGATCGCGTACATACACGAAGTTCGGTTTACTTTGTCGTGCACCGATGGAGCGACGCCCGAACGCCGTCCGGTTTGAGTTTGGTGAAGTCGAACGGCAAGCCATATTTTTATATTCCATTAATATTTCAAGACCAAACTTATCCTCGGAATAATGTGCATAATATTGCCACCGTCACTACATAAGAAAAAAATAACTAGGTAAACGTGTTGTAAACCGATGAAAAATATAGGAATAAGGAAATTCGATCGAAAAGTCTTTTAGTAACAGCAACTAATAAATCACCAAAACTGGGAAATATATTGAACACATTAAACATAAACGCTGATTAAAGCTTGATGTCAACCCCAGAGAGCGTCTGATAAAATGCAGAACAGCGCTGATGTATTGCCTCAAAAAACGGATTGTGTTTTCGTCTAGGTTACGCATGCGCAATTAATTTCCTTCTATATTACATATAAAATAGTTGAAGTTCGATATCAATTTTTACCATGATCAAGCAATGACCCACTATATCATCAAACATCATTGGAAAGATAAATGTATAATCTTTGAAAAAAATGCATGCCATCAAATGCTATGTGTTGTAACTCAAAATATTTACCTTAGAATAGGCACACCAGTTTTGACACATGTGGAGGCGACCATTTTTACTCAAATAGCATGACCTACTTTCAAAGCCGGGAACTATCAACAAAAAAATTTTGCACAAAAATGGCTCTTTTTCTTATTGCTTACAAATATACCTTCAAATAATACCAAAACGTACCATTTGCATTCTATTTTACAAATCCTAGGCAGCATTCACTGAACAATGTGTGCTATATATCAAATTGACTGCATGTAACCCTGTAAACAGGAGTTCCGGTTTGGGGCTATGTGACCTCTATAAAACATACTATTCTTACTCGATTAGTAGAACACAAATAGAGCTGTGAGAACTGCTTGTTTCTATATATGGTAAGCTGTAAAAGCGCATTGCAATCTGTGTCATATGTATATGTGGCAAAACATGTAAAGATAACTACGATTCCACATTCTATTAAATTAAAAGCAACATAACTTATATAGGTATATGTGTTGATAAACAGTTTCAATTTAAGCTTTAACAACAGTCTGAAAATAGAGCACTTTGAAATTTTGCTCGCATCTCGTTCGTATAATGAAGTATACATTATCGTTGAGATTTCTTTAAACATATGTATTCTAGTTGCCCGGTGAAAGTGTGTTCAGTTTATTATTGTTTATACATCACACACTTGGCAACGCATTGTTTTTTTTAAAGAATTGTCAATTCATGTACTTGCATATGTAAACCCGTTATAGGCTAGAGATTGGAAAAAAACACTCGTATGTCGGTACAAACAAAACTGAATTTTTTAAAACCCTCTCCAATTCACATACATTAGCATCAGTTATCATTTTGATTTCAAGATTATTTGCTGAATAAATTTGTCAGCAATGTGTTGAGTTGCGGATTGGATATGTGTTTTTTTTTAAGTTGTTGTGATTCGGACTACTAGTATATATATTGATAAAACTGGTTATGATCAAATATTATTGTTCATAATTGAGCGATCGAGGTTCTAGCTTTGCATATGACTACTGCATGCTAAATTCCTCTGACCAACTCTATCCTCGCACAACCCACATTGTTGCATTCAGTGGCACTCTTTGAGTAGCAAAGAGCTGGGACAATAATATTAAAATTCTACTTTATAATACTTTATTGTAAGTGATATAGCTGGCAAAACGTCAAAAATACCTTAATGCGTAGTAATCGGATTCATAGAGGTCAACATATGATTATAGAAATGAGAATTTATTTGGTTTGATTTGATTTATTTTGATAAATGGAATATTACAATTTTAGTTAACGTCTTTTTTCTTACTTTCCATGCAAACAATGTGTTCAACCCTAACGATGGAACTTATGTGTAGCGGAATAGTTTATAATCTATATCCTTTTATTATCAATGTTTGTTTTGTTATTGTTTATATATTTCTTTATGACCGGCAGTGGGGGTTATACCACAAAAACGTGTAAGATATGCGGTCGGGTCATATTATAAGTTAATAGTGATAAATCAGTGATGCACTGAAAAAAGACTGACAGTTCATATAATATGACCGTGAAAAGCAAACCGTTTACATCCATGTATGAGTAATTCCTAAACATACGAAAACATCTCTTAGCTTTTGAAAAGGATTCGCGATAGACAAATTAAAATTGACCATAACCGCATTATTTTAAAATGTATGATAAAATCTTATGTAATAACATACTTATTGCTGATATCATTTTCTTATATTCATTACATTCCCTTATATTTGAGCCATTCACTTTAGCGAAAACCATCCACTTGTCTATGTAAAATGACCTTATACAAGATCATTGTTACTGTAATTTTAGTCGAAGATCATTCTGCTATATTGATATATGTATGAGCTATTGTACGCGTTGAGTCATTTGCTATCCGATATACATGTAGTATATGTGCATTCCTCCCCAACCAATCAGTCCGTAGACCAGTTCGTTTTCGCATGGTATTGTCTTAAGAACGTTATACCTAAAATCGATTATAGTGTACCAGATTACCTAGGTGAAAAGCAAGCAACCTGCGATTTGTAGGACAAATGGTCATTCTCTAATATGCCAAGGGCTCGAAACATTAAATCGAACAATTACAATTGAAATCTTTGTCATGTAATTATCCATTTAACAAACATTTAATATATGTTACATTGTATTAAAGCAACATCAATAAAGAACCAATTTCTTTGATAATTTGAAATATAATAAATTGCTTTTCGGTTCTTATTGTCTTCATCAACCGTGCGTGCTTTGGTCAACGCGCAGTTAAGTGTATTTTTTCTGGGAAAAAATAGAGATACGTACACGGAAGCAATAAACAAGAAATCAGTATTTATTTCAAATGAGTACAGAGACTTAAATGTGAAATGCTTCAAAAAACAATCGTCGTCGATTACATTTTTAATGAAACCTTACACTGAGCAAATCTAACAGCGGACTTAACAACGTTTATATATGCATTATTACTTTAAGTGTGCGTGTTTAATGTAATGTAAAATAATGCATTATACTGCTTTAACATTTTAATTAGAAATCACATGCAAAATTGAATGAATAAAATGCATTTGCGAAGAACTCGTTTTCACGAAAAGGTGTTTATTTCTTTGAGTGAGCTTTACCTTAAAGTATGGGCATACATCATTATGTATTAGTTTTTCAGCAATCAAGGTAAACATTGTCATGGCAGTATGTCCCCAATAACATTCTGTCCAGATGCCACGAAGATAACATAAGATGACAATCATTGACATGTCGCCGCCTGTCAATCAAATCCTTATCTAAGAATTGATCTACCAATCAGTAATCGATTAATCGGGCGCGTTAGTAAGCAACGAACTATCCGCCATTTTCCTAGACAACCAATGTCTAGGTTCACTTTTATTTCAACGAGTTTCTTTTGTTTTCCTCTTTAAAAAAACGTAGATTTAAAATGGTTAGACGGTTTCAATGGGGATTATGTAACACGGACAATCGATATTCTGAAAGATTACCGGTAGTTGGTGGAATTGAATTTATATCGTTTCCAAAGCCGAAAAGAGATCTTGAGAAGTTTAAGAGATGTATAAATGCATGCGGTCGTCCCCACGAACAACTGAACGTCAACACTGTCAAAGACAATTACAATATCTTTTTATCGAATAAACTAGAAGATTTAAATAGTTTATGTTATCGATCTGATCATCACATAATAGTTATGCTTTTTTAAATAGTTTTATCAGTTACTGGGTGATTAATAGAAGCAATGTTCATCTGCATTACTTTAAGAGAAATAAAACCCAGCATGAAGCCTAATTCATGCTGTGTTTTATTACTCTGATAGTAATGCACTTTATTGCCATTATACATGTTATTAGAATGTGACACGTGATATCTTATCTTAATAACGGTATCTACACACGTGCAGACACGTGGTGTCACCAATGAACGCCTTTAATCCACACTTGGAGATCGAATGCCTAATTCTCTTTTTTTTCAACGAGTTTCGTTTATTTTGTTTGAAAAAAAAACGGTAATGAAATATGGCAAAAACGGTGTAAATAGGGTTAATGTAACTCCAAAAAGATAAGTTACATTAATTAAATATATACCATTTCCAACGCGGAAATGCGGTCTCGACAAGAGCAAGTGGAAGCTTCAATGTGTAGAATTACCGAGATCACCCTTATAGAACATTAATTTATTTCAAAAACTGGACATGTCACGTAAGCAATAACTACGCATTATTAAGTATGAATTATATCACGTGTGCATGTAGAATAATAGAGAATATTGATACCCACTTTGCGTAACTTAACTAAATCGAGTTGTTTTGTGTGTCAGAAACAAGTGAAAACGATTTTATGCTTCTATTTAAATAAAAACGTATCGATAAATGCCATTGTATAAGAGTAATTATTACTGATATAACCAATAAATGCGTTAACTTGTGGGAAGTCGGTACCTGCATGAGCGTCAGATATTGGTAGCTTTATTGAATTTCCCTTCATACAGCGCTACTTTATATCAGACAATGACCAAACTGATTGTGTTGTTTTGCACTTTCAATTATAGTGATTGATAAATGTCCCATAATCAATGTTTAATATTATTAATATCACTTGTATACGTAATAACATGTGAGATTTTGGTATCCACTCGGTGTCAAAAATCGCGTACAACTTCACAGACATCCCAGTTTTAAAGCGCTATTTCGTGTCAAATACACGGGGGGGGGGGATGTTTCGTTAATATTTTCGTAAATAACATGGGTAAATACCGGTGAAGAAGTGTTAATTTATTGCTAATACCACCATTACAGGTGGTAACAGGTTCGATTTCGGTAAGCGCGCAAGCGTATGAGAGCGTGTTTCATGTACCAAACAACCCGTTTAAAATAGCTGATGTTCTCAATCTACGTATATTTTTTGCATTTTCAGAATAACTACATGACACAAACCCCTTTTACAAGTGTTATATGTTGTGAAAAAGTCCATTAAAAAGCATCCGGAATATTGCGAAAATATAAATGCAGTCTATAGGCAAAGAAGCCATTTTGGTGTTAGCTTGTCTAGGTTTGCTACCCGCTGAGCCACGTGATTGAGTGGGCGGAGCGATCATCGTCCAGGCGTCATGTTGTGTATGCTCTTACGCAGTTAGGTTGACCACGTATGGGTTTTAAAGATTACGGTTTTGCTCATATGAATACATATGAATACTCTACAATGAGTACGAACTTGATAAAACAAGAGCTGTCAGTGGACAGCGCGCAATCTCTTGCACGACGGTAACATTACATTCACCTCTGTGTTGGGCTCAGAACATTGTGTCACACCGGTCTTACTGACCTGTGTGAATGCGCGCTAAGCATAGTGGGAAACGGACTTTTTTTCCATCATGGCGTTGGTAAACATAATAAACACGGAAGTGAAAAATGGTAATTAATTATTATCAAAAACAGGCCCCATCAAACCGGGCCAGCTGTTATATATATATATTTGGATGCAGTTTGTGCTTCAAAAGGAGCCACTTTTCATGTCAGTCTATTGTTTGTTATTGAATCACTAAACACGTAACTTAGACTAACTAAACACCTTGCAAGATGGTATCTTCGAAGTAGTAAATAAATCTAAATCATAAATAAATATTTATAATTAAATACCTGCTGAAATTTGAGAACGTAAACGATTTAAAATAAACGCTTTGAACATTACAATGAATCTTACATGTAGGCCTAATGTGTGAGAGGATATATCTGGGATAAAATAAAATGGAGTTCGAAGGATCTAACATTTTGAGGAGGACATCATGGTATCTTGGACATTTGGCACTTTCATTTATTTATTTAGTAGATACTGAAAATGCTGAATGTGCTAATTGCAACATCAAAGACGAGCAGGTGAGATTTTTACAGCTTTATTTTTCTTAACATAATATTGTATGTTTAACATTTAATTTATATGCCAGTGTTTTTTTCACCATTTTGGGAATGGGGTCCTTTAAATTGGGAAATAACGTGTTCTTTTGAGTAAATTTGGGAGATTGATATTGTTGCTTTTATGATTATAAATACTTTGATAATAATAGTTATTTCAATATGATATATTTTAAGGTTCAACTTCTATAGCTTGCCTTTGAGATAATTTACATGTTTATATAATTATTAAAATATTTTTTTTGTGTGGAAACCTTCCATTGGGAATTTTTAGGTCCCATTTGGGAAAAATATATACTTTTTTCCATAGGAAATGGGTCCTCTTACCGTACCCAAATTTGAACGATAAAAAACACTGTATGCTCAATTTTAGCTGGGCTGTTTTCGGGGAAAACCCTAGGTATTGTCATAGACAGCTCGTCGTCAGACGTCCGCGTCGTGCTAAAACCTTTACATTGGCTCTAAAATCAAAGTGCTTCCACCTATAACTTTGAAACTTCATATGTATATGCACCTTGATGATTTCTACACTCCACACCATTTTGGGGTCACTAGGTCAAAGCAGGGACATATACAACCAAATGTTTGTATAGGTCCCTGGTCAAAGGTCACTAACCTCTTAAAAAATAAATAATAAATTTCATTTATTCAAAACTGCAGCGCAGCCTAGCTTGGCACCCATTATGTGGTGCTCTTGTTTATATATAATTTTAAAAATGTATTAATAACCAGAATAGTTGATGCATGTATAAATAAAAAGATACAGCCATGAACAGTGTGTTTTAATTTTTAATAAATATGCTTTGATTGCGTATAAGCAAAACAATGAAGTCCATAAATTGTTTACCGATTTTTAAAATGTTGAATGTCACACCTTACGTACCAGTCCGTTTATGTAGCGACACTTTATGTACCACTATCTGACACTTTATTTACTATATTTATAATATATAGAGATAACTAATTTATAATGAATGTGTGTTATTGATGAAATGTATGTTGTGTGATAGTATTTATGAATTTAGACTTATATATTGGCCATAGATTTTATTTTTTGTCAGATTGTCTATGTGTCACTGAGTGTCTTAGTGTAATTTATTAGCCCAAGTACATGTAGTACTTAATAAATGATTTATTAGTCTTACCTGAAATTGAAGTAAATTATAAAAATTCATTTGTCTCTTATCTTATCCTGACTAAGGATTGTAAAGTCTAAAATGTTTGTATTATATTGTATAATTGAAATGCGATACTTTGAAGAGAAGAGAGAATGACCTTTATGTTCAAACTGTAAAAAAAATCAAATTATTTCCTTCTTTAGACTTCAATCATTTTTAGAGAATGACCTTAATTCATTAGGACTGCTATGAATGAATTGATAATAACACCTATATTTTATGTAGGTGGTACGTAAAGTTTCAAAGTACCGGTAGTACATAAAAGGTCTGGTACATATACATAAGGTAATACACCCTAAAATGTTCATGGTATCAGTGTTTCAATAATGTAGTGTTTCTTATTATGAATTGCTTAGGTTGCTTTGTTTCAAATTTCAAATTTGCATTTATTTTAAAGCATTTTCGCTCATTTTGTGAATTCCATGTTTTTTGTAATAAGGTGAATTATGTTGCACATGGCGTCAAATATTAATTCATGGTCGCTGTGGTGTAGAGAATGTTGTCCGCCGGGCGTGGGTTCGATCCATACTCTGGGAGAGTTCTCATTATCCTTTCCATGGACAAGTAGTAGTAGTAGTAGTAGTAGTAGTAATAGTAGTAGTAGTAGTAGTAGTAGTAGTAGTAGTAGTAGTAGTAGTAGTAGTAGTAGTAGCAGTTCCCTCCCCAGACATTTCCCCCATTTTAGTTTTAGTGCTTACACCCCACAATAAATTTATAATGGTTTGGTTGAAGTATAATCTTGATTTATTATCAAAATGATTATTTTGCTTATGTAATCTTATGTAATTAACTTTTTATTAAGCAGCTTGTTTGTTGTTTTCTTTGGATTAATCATTCATTATTTTTGTTAAACTGTTTAAGGAGTGCATGTAAATCATTAGTAAGTGCATGTTGGTGTACTAGAGGAATACTTGAGGAATACATGGGATATTCTCAAAATCTGACACATGTTGTTTTTAATATAATTAAATATGATCAATTGATGAATTGATTCAGTTTGAGTAAACTTGGGCTGGGTTGTGGAACTATAGTTATTTGTTGTTTTTAATCCAATTAAATAGGGTACTATGTAACTGTCAAAAAAATATGCATTCATAGGCATATAATCCAATTATTGGATATCACTGATATTTTGAATTTTACTAGTAGCTAATTAAGACTAATTAAAACAGAATTTGACTTTCATTGCGTAGTTTTTTATTATTAATAATATAATAATATAATTAGCTAATGTAATCAAAACATATTGATATTTTAATAATTTAACTCAATGATATTAATAATATTTAAATTTGCCCCAAAAAACTAGGGCAGGTAGATAGGAAAGATTTTTTTGGAAAATCAACAGTGTTGTCAGTGTTAAATATTTGTAAAGCTTCTTCAACTTCAGTTTTACGTTTTATGACCTGCAACATATTATATGCTACTTTATTTTACTATGGTAAGTCATTAAAGTGTTATTTATTTTCAACTTTATAATGTGCTTATCTCATATAATGAATTACTACCCCATTTAAAGATGACACCAAATCTAAATTCATTAATTCAATAGTTATAATTGTTTTATTGTAACATACTATTCCACTAAAAATGACCATCATTGAACATCAATGCTGTGCTTTTACTAAATTTTTCATTGATCTCAATTATATGAAGAAAAAAATCTATCAGGCACTTATAATTTTTTTTATATAATTAGGGTGTCAAAATTGAACAAACTGAACAAGTTAATTTGAACTTCTCTTGCAATGCAAATGGAGCCATTTGAAATATCAAATTGTTCCCATACTAGTCGGCAATATAGCTATGACATTGTGTTTATTCAAAACATGCATCAGACACACCTTCTGAAACTTTTTAAGCGGTTTGGAAAACGCTATTTCATTGAAAACTTTCGTCAATAAAGGATACATGTTGTTATACAACCGAAAGTGAAAGTACAGTTTAAAAAAAGTGAATAAAGAGAGAAATTGTTGAAAACTAACGAAAATTTTAATTGATACTAACTAATAAGACCGTAAGACTGAACAAAATAATACTTAAATTTTAAATCATAACACGAATGTTTACTTATAAAGCAAATTATTCATTCATCCGCGGACTTCTTTGTGTCGTAGTCATAAATGCCTCCAAATGGAGGTGTGTGATGCGTCTAAGTATAGAGGTGACAATAACGTAGTGACGTCACCATCTAGGTATAGAATTGGTCTCAGAACGGACTATTGTTATGAAAGCGTCTCATTTATGTCATGATCATTCCAAGCGTTCATCATTGAGGTTACATAATACTAAACAATCTCTTGCACGACGGTTGCATTGCATTCACTGCATTAAAGAAAACCATCTCAGACCATGATATCTTATATCAGTCTTTATTCATTATTACAAAATTGATATGTTTTTTTTTTTATGTTAAGAAACCAACATACATACACACGTCGAAGCCATTCCTAACGTCACTCAAAAAAAATATGTTCAATTGTTTACATTTTTGAAGTGCGTGGAATGATTCCATCTGCGTAAATGGGCAATAAATTAGTTCGAAAGAGTTGCATTAAAACTCGCAAGTTTTTGCACGATTTATCGTACATTTAAAAGTCATATTTATTAATTTAATGCATGCGATCTTAAATATCCAATCAAATATACGTTGAATGCGTTTGTTCGGTTTTATCCATTTTGTAGACAATATGGAGGGCTGAGCCTTTCGCAGAGTTGTATGTGAGAGCAAGGAACGACAACTCTGCGTGGAGATTGGACAGCGCGCTCGACTATTCGAGTGCTTGACAGTATTACGTAAGCCATCATGGAGAGGAGGGGGGTATAATGTGGGTGTGTGATAATTTAATAGATGATCTTTCAAAAATAAGAAAACCAATTTTTTATTTATTTTTTTTTTTTTTTTTGGGGGGGGGGGGTGGGGGTGGGGGAGAGGGGGTATAATGGTTGTTTTTTTTTGGGTGGGGTGGGGGGCGTGGGGGATGGTTTGGGTGGAGTGCATTGTGGTATGTTAGGTAAGTGTTGTTTTGTCAAACTTTAACATATATTTATCAATAATATGCACATTCTAAGTATAAAAGGGGCCATAATTCTGTCAAAATGCTTGATACAGTGGTGTGCTCTTGTTCATAGGTTGGGGTCATGCTGGTAAACAAATATGCAAAATATAAAAGCAATATGTCAAAGGATATAGGAAATTTTTGAGGTAGTACGCAAACTATAACATAGATTTATCAATAATATGCATATTCTAAGTATATAAGGGGCAATAATTCTGTCAAAATGCTTGATACAGTTGTCTGCTCTTGTTTATAGGTTGGGGTCATGATGGTAAACAAGTATGCAAAATATGAAAGCAATATGTCAAGGGACATTGAAAATGTTCGGGGTAGTACGCAAACTTTAACATTTGCTGCATATTCTAAGTGGACAAGGGGCTATAATTATGAAAAAATGCTTGATAGAGTTGTCTGCTCTTGTATATAGGTTGGGGTCATGTTGGAAAACAAGTATGCAAAATACGAAAGCAATATGTCAAGGGGCAATGAAAATAATTGGGGTAGTACGAAAACCGACGCCGAGGTGAGTAGGAAAGCTCCACTATATATATTTCATATATAATAGTCGAGCTAAAAATAGTTTAATAATACATTAATATTCTTTGTACTGGTCGATTAATCAGTTAGAGTATATGCATATGTGGTATATTTATATTACTCGTTATGCATGCAGAAGAATTATCAATATTGTTCAATTGAAGCTCGTGATTGCCATATTACTCCAAACCACATGGTGCGACGTCAAATATGATTAACTGGCTATAGCTGGGCAGTTTCAGACAAAAATATTGTTAAAGATAGTAAAAACACATACATATCATTGTTTAAGCATATATTGTTGATATACAGTAAATATAGGATGCATACTTTATAGGAGACCCCAACTAATCGATTTCCCTTCCGAACGGCTGTCCATCGTGAACACGCCTATAACAGATTGCAACATAGATCGGCAAAGATGCTTGATTTGACAGGGATTAAGTACGTTAACCACTTTCGGAGGTATTTGAACGGGGAACATCAGAAGTTGTCCAGAGGACGAATTGAATAATCTTGCTGAAAAAACGTCATTCCATGTGTCATCCAAAACTTGACAAATGAAACTCAATCGTCCTTTTAGAGAGGAAATTAATAAAATATAGCGGATATTTGTTCATGTTGACCAGTGTCAGAACGTTTGTTATTTCACGTGTGATGATAGAAAATACATTGTTTTTCTATTATCACGAGTGCAATAACAAACGATCTTACACTGTCATTAACACATTTTCTGTTTCTTTTATGCCCCTTTTAAAAGAAAATAATTAACAGCTGTTTCCTTTTCGCTGAGAAGTTACCTTTTATCCCTTGGCGTGCCTCAATATATTTCAACACACAAAATGACGTCATTGGTGTGACGAAATGACTTCATTATGCCAGCGAAATTATCCAGTTGAACTCTTTTACAATGTAAATAAACGGTGAAAAAAAGCATAAAATAAAATAAAATGTCGGATTCGGTGGATTGTCGATTTAAATTTACTCGTAATCATATAAAAAAATATATATAATTATTTATGATAATCTAAAAATAGAACAAGGAGTTCCGAAAATTCAGAGGCCTGTTGGTCCACATGCTATTTTTAGTTGGGCGACGGTGGACCATCGTCCATATGAATTAGTTTTTTTTTCACCGGTGAAATCACTTAATCTGTCAAAGTTTTCTTTTTTGTAGCCGTTTCAAAAACTACACTATTGAAAATTCCATCAACAAAACAATTAAAAAACTACTTCATCAACAAAAATGCCGACAACAACAAAAAAGACCAACCATCCCTACACCAATGGCTAAGAAATCAAAGTTACCAATAACTGCACAGTTACTACAAAAAGTCAACAAGTCAGTCGTAAACCAGGTAAACCAGAACAGCAACACAAACGACAATGATGCCGATACAATTCTTTACACAGATGACAATATCCACCATCAGAACAGCAGAAAAAAAACTACTGTCGCTTCTCCTTTGACACCTAGTCGACTTTTAAAGTCCTCCGAAGTCTGTGATAGATACGATTGGTTGCGATATCTGCCTATGTGACTTTAGCCGTTAATACATCTGTGCATACACCATTTAATTTTGCACATTAAAATGAATACAGGATTGCTTCTGGTTCGTTTCATTTTAGTAAATTGTACGATAGTGCCAGCGACTACAATCTCTGCGCCGAATTTATGCCGCACTTAAGATGATCATTATTACCTCAGGTATAACTACATGAACTGTCTAGTAGGTAATTATGCATGTCAATTACCATTTTCAAACTCATGTTTTATTTCAAATTAAAATGTTTTTTTATTTAAACAGTTTTCCTAAAGAGTTACTGTACTAGATTTTGTAATCAGATATACATGCATGCGTATGTAAATAATGTTTGTTCTTAACTTATTTGGGTAAGAAAAATTTATAAAGATATAGACTGATCAAGCAGTGTGTTAAACAAGGGTGGATGTTTACTAAAATCAAACATGTTAAATCTACGTCGTAAATACTAATTCACGAAACAAAGCAAGTGTGGTTCTCATACATTTGCTTAGCTTAGATGTACTCATATTGTGTAAATATTACCTTTTACAGCTATATCTAATTTTCAAAGCGCACAGCACACAAACATAGAACATCCTCTCATATTTCAAATCGCGTAAAACATGTGTTATTAAATTTTTAAATGTACAAAAATAATGTTATGATGATATCTGATTTAGCAAAGTAACTGAAAACATCATCTTAAACCATGTTGAAGCGTACTTTTCAATACATGTTTAACAATAAGAATACTTTTTAATGAGTATATTATAACAAATATCCATGAATACCTCCTTAAATCAGCAACATGTCACAAGGATTGAAGAAGGATCATCAGTCGTGATATGCTTAAAGAAAGTCACCTAGTTTTGGGAGCAAGCATAAACGTTTAATTATAAAATTTGGACAATAAAGAACTATATGTCTAATTCTTAAATCGTGTTCCTTTCTAAAGTATTTGCTGCATATATGTCAAATACTCAATAAAGCCAGTGTATTATATCACAATCCCGAGAGTCGTTAAATGAAGTTGCTTCATAAATTATTAAATAAAGGTTTTGCTAACGTTATCTCAGTCAGGCTGAGTCAGCCTTCGTCTAATAAAGTGGCTGTAATTTGCGCACAGAATACAAAATCTAAAAATAACAACATACATTAAACGCGGACTGTAATATGTGCGCCATGAATATGTTTTAGGACCGAGAAGGCAATTTATCCTGCCTCTGTTGCAAACATTGACCAAATAAACGGGGTCGAATACATTTTCCTATCTCCGGTCAACATAAAGCAGTGTATTCCTACGCACGCTGTGACGATAAACATGTTCTAATATTTGACCTTTGAAATTAATTGGGACGCATCATGAATGTTATCGTTAAATCATCCGTTTTTTCTTTGTTTAAAATATATTACAAAACCAGCTTTCCGTATAAATCATTTTCATTTACTTGATTACGCAATTTATGACGTATCTAGAGTGACCTCATTTTTCAGACCAAACATACTATCTAGTTTCTCTCAGGATTTTAGGGACAACAATTTGACATGGTTGTTTTAACAGTTTTTTTTAAATATTTTTACAGCATCGAACGAATCATGAAACGTACTTCGGATTGTGTATTTGTCATTCAAAATTGTTAACTTCGATAGGAATAAAATAATTCGCACGGCAGGATAACGATTTCGTAAATCGGGTTTTGGGTGAGAGTGGTTAGCATTCGATATCAAAAAAATGGTGTGGCTTAAAATACATTTCGATAAAAGGGAACTTCGAAGGAAACACAAAACATGGATTTCGACAAAGGAATGGAAGAACAGAAAATGGATGTGTATATCGTTGTAAATTTATTGTTATAAGTAATGGATTAAAGTGTGATTAAGGTAAATAAAATTTAGTTTTTGTTTTGCTGCTGCATTTTTTTTACCAAGAAAAATATCACATTCTCGATTCGTTTTTTATATTTCTTCTCATATTTTCAATAGGAAAGTATTAAAAGGAACAGTTTAAAGTGGAACTCTTTTTACGTGACACAATCGGTAGTTATTCGGTCGTCTGGAATGTTGTGTACATGTAGGAGGCTCGACAGGGTTATGCCAATTAATCATTTGTCTTTAATAAAATGTTTCAACATTGAAGCAGGTTAAATAGTATACATGGTTGTTGCCGAGATGGAGAAAGTTTATCCGGTTCGGCCCGAAAAAGAAAAATAGGGCTCGCGCAAGCTCGCCTTATTTTCTTTTTCTAAGCCTCATCGGATAAACTTTCTCCATCTCGGCAACAACCACGTATTCTCTATATATTACAGCAATCTACTGAAAAAAACACGTATATTTCGTATGGTTATGTTCATTCTTTTCTTGCAATCGACGCATTCATTTAATTAAAATAAATCGAGCCGCAGGCAATTTATGAGCACATTAGATACATGATACTTGTTGGATTTGGTGGAATATCGATTTTAATTCACGAGTGATCATAAAAAATGAAAATAAATGTGTGATGACGAGTGAATTAAAATCGATATTCCGCCAAATCCAACAGATTTTCTCTTTATATTATGCTAACAAATGATTATTTTTGTACTTTTGCTATTCCGGACAAAAAAAACTTCCCCGTTAGGCGGCAAAATTACATTGAATTGGGGTCACAATGGGGAAACCAATATATCTAAAAAATAGTTCGGATAAAACAATGAAAATTATCGATAATTTTCACTGTTATTTTTCATTATTATACCTCACTTTTATTCACAATGCTAAACTCCCATAGGCCATCGTGACATAGAAATACTGTCAGACCCAGCGGGAAAAAAATTACTGTCCAAAAAATACTGTCGCCCGCTACCTTAGCAATAACGTGCGGATTAGTAAAAAATTATACTGTCCAATTCGCGCAGTACGCAGTTTTGCATTTCCGTTGTATTTGGATAATTAAAATATCGATTGCAGCTGAAACTGTGCTGTAGAATAGATTGATGCCATTATTAAAGCTTTGACAGTCACAGGAGTCAAAACAAAATTAAATTAGTATAAACGACACGCTGACCTCAATTGCATCTTTAATCCAAGGCTAATAACTTTAAAGTTACAACGATATACACTTCCAGTGTCTGTTCTTAAGGTGTTATGCATGACAAAATCCGACATACGTTTTGGATTCGTTCGATGCTTTAAACAAATATTTTACTGTTAAAAAACCACCACATCAATATTGTTGTCCCAAAATGTTTCGTCACCGAAATTAAGTCACATGAGTACGTCATAAATTGGGTAATAAAGTGATGAAAATAAAATACGGAAAGCTGGTTCTGTAATATATGTGTTAAGAAGTAATTGACGACTAAGAAAATTGATGGGATAAATCGATTACTAGGTCGGTTCCGAATAAAGCGAAGTTCATTTTGCTCGGCCCGAAAATCTGAACCACTCAACATATTAATGGTTGTTCATTGCTGAAATTAAATTCAATTATTGAATGTTAAAATTGTTCATGGTTCATATAAATTGTTCATGTTTGAATAGTTTGTTCGGTATAATAAAATGATTTTACATGAGTAAATTTGTCAACTTTCGGAAAAATACTGTCAACCTTGGCTTCGCCTCGGTTGACAGTATTTCCTCAAGTTGACAAATTTTCTGTCACACTGTCAGACATGTAATATTTATAAACTGTTTGAAACAATGAAATATCAGTTTTAATTCAATGAAATTTCGTTAAAAATCATCGGAAAACATGAAATAAATAGTTTTCTATACCTTATTTTTCCAGAACGCGGCTCATTTGTTTAGCAACATTCAATTGTAAGTTAGGATCTTTGCCGAGAAGGATAATTGAGTATTATATATAGCACAACATTGATGAATGTTCTTAAACTTGATAATAATATCTATGAAATTATTGTTGTAATTTTCTAATTTATCGGTTGAAAATTGTTTTAAAAGCTTTAGTTTTTGCAAGCATAACTGTGTTTGTTTGATTTTGAGATTGAAATGAGCGGGATTATAAATTTGCAATACCATTTACAATTTCTGTCCTGCACACGTCGAACGGCGCAGCTGAAATTACTACAATTGTGCTATTTATGTGAGCGTCTTTTCTAAAGAAGATACATACATGTATTTATCCACGTTATCGTACATAGATATGTAGATGGAATACATTCGTGAATCAAACTTTGATATAATCTGTTTTATATATCGGTTTTTCAAACAAAAATTAAACGATTAATATTTTATTTATTTTATTTTGAAACAAAAAAAACGATGAATATGTACACTTTTGTCAAATCTTATGATATTTCAGGTATCGGGTAAAAAAATATTGCAGTATTTTTATTAATTTATTGACTTATGCTTTAAGCCTGCGTACCCAAACGTTTCGTCAAGAGATTTGTCCGTTTTCATTATACTAAAGTGGACTTCAAAGACATGTTTTTTTCTGTTTAAAAGTAATGTAATTTGAACGTCACTTATACATTTTTAATTCTTTGTTATAATGTTTTATGTATTAATATGGATATTGATTGATCAGGTACCAATATTAATTTTTAACTTATATTACTTAACGTTTTATCTTCTGTATGCATGAGAATGCTACACACAAGAACACAAAAGAGTTTCTCGACAGTATGGTTTGCAATATTTACGTGATAACAAGTGCACCACAAGTGTGCGAAGTTTAATGACTGTCTCGTCAAAATAGCTCAATTAATAAAAAACAAAAATATAATGAAGCAACGGATGTAAGTTGTAAAGGATGCAGCTGTGACACCATTTTTCAGCAGTTTCAATGAATCACGGACTGTTTGCAGATATTAATTAACTTCGCAAATTACAAATTGGCCTACTATATTAGTCTAGAACCACTGACTATTGCCAATTATGGCATGGTTTACTCCTTTGCAGCATCACATCAATTGAAATCTTATAACAGTATTTACATATTGATGCTTATACGGCATATATAAACAAATTTCTTGTCAATTCGAACACAAATGATTTACTACAAAAACTCAACAATGTTATCATAGCTGTTGTGTCGTGCATTCCATCCCGACGATTTATTGTTTTACTGTTGGTGTAACTCTTACCTTTTTATTCTTAAAGTGGTGATTCGAGATACATAGTTTGATAATTTATTTTTATATTTAAAGGTCAGATATCTTTATAAAATGGATATCTAAACACATGTTTTTTTATTGCAAACAAATCGTTTTATTCAGGAATAAAACACTTTCGAAGTTGTTTTGAAAATAATATGTAATGAATCATATAATGAAACATTAACGACATACATGGTTCTTAAAAAAATGGCAATTTATTGAGTAAACTTGGTTAAGCTTTATACTTAGCTCAAATTCTTTAAATAGGTATGATGGCAGACTGTTCACTATAATAAATAAACAAATAATGTTTTTGATATCGGAAAAATAGTATAAATATCGTATCATGTAAGCGACCCATGTTTCCTTACTTGCGGCCGAAATGTAACTTCATCGTGGTGCATTTTTAAACATTCACAGTCGAAGATCAAAGAAAATTGTCTCTTTAAAATTAATAGTCATTTTTGAAAAAGTGAATAAGCTCTCAAACCCATAGTTGCCGCGGCCCCAGCCCCAGCGGCCCCAACACCTTCGCGCTTGGTTCTTTATTTATTCTTCGAACACTGGTATAACACCGGTGCAAAAAATAAATTGGTAATGCTTTCCGAATCTTAATGAATTAGCTATTACGAACGCGTGGAGCGGCTTTCAATGTCGCAGATTTATCGCCGTTAGAGAGAAAGAGAGAGAGAGAGGGAGGGAGGGAGTTAGTTCCTCGTGAAGATCTCATCCTTTTGAGGAAAACCTTTCGGAATAGAAAAGGTAGAAAAATAATGTATGGAGTGTTGTTTTATTGAAACCAAATAAAACAGCGCATAATCAATATCGGAATAATTGAACTTTAAAAGAATATCAGGGGAGACATTCTTGTCAACAATCGCTAGTGTTTACTCTATGCAATACAGGACAATAAAAATGACACGACAGTATAGACATTAACTGAGCAAAGCTTTTCTCACCATCCTTGAACTTGTATTTGTATAACCACCCAAGCCGAGAATTTATCGCAATCAAATTAAATAAATACAAAAATCAATTAAATTCGTTCTTATTGACAATATTTTTTAATGTTGCATCATAGGATGCTCACCGGTATGTCATATCCGCTTATATCTTAAGAAGTTAAAAAATCAAACATAATGGCACATTGTTTGGTTTATACACGCATATACAAATCAACATCGCATCGTGTTAGAGTAACAGACGTTAAGATGATTTCATTTCAAAATAGGTATATTACAAGTTGTTTTTTTTCACGTATTCTATATTCTATACTTTATTAATACTTCTCTATGTGTCTCTATATTCACTTTTATTAACCAACGAACTCATTCAAATTCCTGAACCATATCACAGAACCGATCACATGACAATGTTTTTATCATATGAAGAAAAATATCCGACCAAACTCGGACGGCCAAATAATATTATCATAAATCATTATCAAAATCAATCGTAAACGTTTGCATGTCATAGAATCAAACATCAGGGTGCAGAATCAATGGGATTTTCGGGAGATTTCACACGGGCTGGACATAATGTAAACACACCGTTAAAGGGGCCTTTTCACGTTTTGATAAATTGAAGGAGAAATAGTTGTTTCAGATTCTCAAAGTTTCATTTTAGTTATGATATTTGTGAGGAAACATTAATACTGAACATTTACCATGCTCTAAAATATCCATTATATGCATCTGTTGACGATTTAAAACCTGAAAATTATAAAGCGTTGCAACGCGAAACGATTGAATGATTTGGAGAGTTCTGCTGTTGTCGTTATTTGTTGAAACTACAAGGATTGCTCATATAAAGTATAAATACACCCATCATTGTATGAGCACGGATGGCCTAGTTGTCTAAGTGGTAAACTTTTACTCCAGGACTCCAGCGTCAGCGGTTCGAGTCCAGTTGAGGGTTACCTTTTTTATTTTTTTAAATTGTATCCTTGTGTTTTTTTTAATGAACCTTTTTAGATCCAATGTTTAGATTTAACAATATGAAGCATTTAATAACAAACTTCAATACATGCTAAAATCTGTGAAAAGGCCCCTTTAAGAATATTTTTTGCAAATATCTCAAGTTATTGAAATACATTTCCAAAAATCTTAAGTGCATAAAAGACAGTTTTTCTTTGAGTTTGTGCCGATGGAATTCGAATAAATCCTTGAATACGTCTGCAATTGTTGAAACAATGTCACGTTGCGTGAAGCATAACGTGCAGTACAAATTTACGTTTTGAATAAGAACACAGGCTTATTAAATACAGCAATTGTGATGTATTTCATATTGCCATAAGCAGAAAAAAATCTGCATTGTATCTACTAGTTGAAACTCTTAAGAAAAATTGTTTAAAAAAAAATATTTGAAAAAAAGCAACACTTAACAGCGTGTTTACATCCATTGGGAATCCCACAAAGTCAAGTATCCCTGAACATGGTTCATTATATATTTTTATACCAACGAAATTACATTCCTGGCAATTTAAAGCAAATACCGTTTCTGTAATGAAAACTCATAAATCGATGTGGACAACATAATGTGTAACATTGTTCATCGATACTTCGGAAATACGTGTTTTATTACTATATCTTTTTATTTCTTAATTCTTATTATCGCAGTGACAGCAGTTTACGTTCTTATACCGGTGAAGGCAAAACAAATGACATTATTTCCTTTCAAGAGAACTTATTCTAAAATAGTTCACACAGTGTATTTGTTAGTAAATTCGTGTTAATATTTTTATTAAAATTACGAACATATTGCAAAACGTTACTTTAAATAACATACCTTTGCAAACATATTTTGTTTAACATTCATTTTATGAAAACTAGTATGGAGACTTAATGTTTTCATTCGAAGAAGTACCATTTATTTCATTGCATACCTTATATCCCACAACAAGGACCATGTTACATTTAAGGTACTGCCAACCGTGTTTTTAAGTTCCCATATGTCTTGTTTGTTGGTTGGAAAAATAAAACATGTCTTAAATTAAGTTATATTTTTCTTACGATGTCATTGATATAGACATATAACATGCATTTTATTAAAATATATCTCGTTATAACACTACAGGTAGTTAGATTACTTAGATTAATTATCCGTTTGCTACTCATTCCCATTAATTTGTACGCAAATAATAACGTACTCACAACATGATGCTCATATATCAATAATAAGTTAATGTTGTTGATATGCTGCTCCGATGCTGGGTGATAAAATCACATATTTCCTTTCATACAGACGTTGAAGTAATTAATATGACATTTCTGAGGAGAAACTATACATTATTTGAAGTTAATTACCGAAACCGGTATGTTAACTGGTTAATGCTTCTTTTCATCGACCCCGGTGTTATACTGCTAATTTCCGACCAAGAGAGTTTTGTTAAAGATAAATATTCCAATAAAAAATTAATATGATAGGCAGATGAGGGGTGCCGTATATATTGTCACCCGAGGTAATTGATGTATACCTTTGAAACGAAAGTTAGGTATTATAAAAAGTTGTATCAAGTGAAGAACCAACTTCTTTGAAATGTGATTTAGTATAATAACGTTATTAAGTCCTATCATGCCTATTTTACGTCTATAGATTGACTGATTGGTATTTGTCAACATCGGACACCGGTTGTTATGACAACGTACAGCGTATTCATCATTCCGATACCGTTGACTGATGACAAATAATGTGTTTAAGCGGTGACATTGTTAGAGCTCTCACTATCTCCCACACTTTTTATTATTAAATTGTTCGAGAATTGTATCGAAGTCTGAACCTTATTTATATGTCTGTCACTAAAACATTTATGTAATAAGCATCCTTTTTTAAAAATATTTAATTGAGATATTGTACCAGATGAATACGCGAACACCGCGCTGTTACAAAAGACATTTGAATCCATTAATAAACGGCGGTCTGAATACTTGTGCTCACAAAACCTGTATGTCCGAAAGTTTGATTTGTTTGAGGTTTTTTTTTTTGAGCATGCCAAAAGTAGTTGGCACACAATCATGCATTTAGCTTATCCATGTCTATATTTATAAATGGTATGGCGTGATTATAGCATAATCTGTAATGTATTTCTATGTGTATGTCTTGTTTATTAAACCTTGTTGACACTATTTTATGTGGAAATATTTAGGGCATGCTTATAAACTTTCCGACTTTTCGCAATGAATCGAACTCATATATAATGCATAAATGATGTAATATAGCACGGTATGTAATATATGTGTGATTAATTTGTACAAGAGAAGCTTCAGATATACAAGTTAAGTTAACATATCTTCACGTGCAACCATTGCCGGATGGGGAGCTGAAATAATAATTTCTGATCATTTTAATCAATAGATTGAATCTGCAATTGTCAAAATGAAACCGAACGCCCAATTATTCAATGTGGTTACGATGGAACAATATGTGTTGCTTTTGCACATCCTCGCGTCCAAAGTACTTAAAGCAGACCTGGACAACGTAATGGCATCGATACTTTTAAGTAGTATTTTATTAAGAAACTTATTTAACTCACATATTCACAGGCAGACGGTTTATATTAATATATAGATGACGACGAAAACGACTAATGTTATGGTCATTTCTGTCTAGCATTCGTAAACCCTAACCCGTGAATAATATAATCGTCCTAAGGAAAAGCCGCACAAATTGAATACCAATTGAATAGTGTCAAAACTGTTACCAAGAAAACTGGCTACGTTTAATATTAAGGAAAGTGTTTCAGATAGGTTTAAACAAATATAACAACCACGAAAACACCTGTTTTTAACACCTGATGTACCATGTTGCTAAAAAAAATTACGGGAACCATTCTACTAGTTTTCAAATAAATGGTTTATTTATTACAGCTAGTTTTTGCAAATATTGTTGATGTTATTTTAATTTTCTTTCAAGACAAACATTATGGAATAGGTTCTGATGTTTTGAAGTTCAACATTATTGTATTTTATCATTTTATGTGTAGTATATTCGGTGAGTCAAACAATTTATGTTACCGCAATTGTGCTTTAGTAAGAAGTGAAATGGTTTTTGAAAGTTCGTAATGTTTCCGGTTCGTTATGTACATTCGTTCCCTGTTTAATGTTTCGATAACCGACACACTTACATTTATTATCATATATGAAACAATGTAAGTGCTTATAGGCTTCAGTATTAGATTGGCTCACCTCTACATTATGTACATACACAAAACAAGTTAGCCAGTTTGCAGGACGGACGTCATCTTTTTCATTTGGTTAACGCAACGGTGAGCCGAGAATTAATACTAAACCTTACTTTTACACGGTAATAGAGCACAAAACGTCTCTTAAAATAAAGTGGATACCGACATCGCGAGGAATCGATATTGTTAAAAAAAAATATTATTGCTATTTTTAAACAAATGGCCTTAGCATTTAAAACGTTTATTTGAGCCGCGTTCTGAGAAAACATTATGCCCAGTTTTCTCATAACGCGACTCATTTAACATCTGCGACCGCTTTCAGTTTCAAGTTAAACAATGCCCACACCTGCAACAACGAAATCCAATATTTATATGGTTCATAAAACAGGTTTTAAAATGACTGACAGATCTGAGACAGTTCATAATACCAGAGTTAGTCCGATTCAGATTTAATATCTTTCTTATAAACGAAAATAATAGTGTCATCCAAAAAACACTGCTTGCAGTATATTGTATGAAAGAAAAAGCAACGAATTTGTTGTTTATATAGTTGATATCATATGAAGTCGACTGAGAATAACCTGATATGCACAAAATACGCCTATGTGTAAAACTACTCAATGCATCAGACCTTGAATTTAAAAGTATTTTGTGTCATTCAATAAATATTGCAACAATCGATCTCTGAAAACTTGCAAAATATATCGTCATTTTGTCATGCAACACAAGCCGGTCAGCTTAACTTGAATTATAACTGCATTATGATTTAATCATTACGATTATAAAGGACGCTTATAGAAATGATACATGCATAAACTGATCGTTTTATGAACGGACAAACGAAAATCCAAATAAACCGTTCAACTGTAATACTTCAACGATGTTATCGAAATATTATATGTTGATTTTAAATGTATAAAATATTAGAAAATTGTCGCCTTTTCTAAAACAGAATATTCGAAAAAATGTCGTCCATTTCTTTTGCTTATATCCTGACATTAATATTTTTTGTGTAGTCGCTTAGTACTATTTTGTTTTAATGTGATAAATAGACCGTGTTGCTTTTGTTATTCACTTTGAACAAAAAGTTACCCCAGTTTTGCTGATGTTGGAAAATAGCATGTCTTCACAAAATTATCATTTTTTTCCTATTAATGTAATTGTTTTTAATAGTACATGCGCATGGTAAATTTATACCATATTATTTCACATTAAAACTTACGAAATTATTAATAGGACTTTCATAAAACCATGTATATATTCCAACAATTTGTGTAGGAATTTTAAATATAAATTACAACAGCCATAACACTATTTGCTATAACAAGTGTTAGCCTACTGGACGGAAAAGCTGTTCAAGCAAAATGTTTCAGTACAACTTCATGGTCTTAGAGTCGAAGTATCATAATGAGTATTATAAAAACACTTATTTAATGAAGCAATACTTACAAACACTTAATTACAAAAACATGTGTACATAAAGGTGTACAAATCACATACTTTATACCAAAACTATATCAAACCATAGGAAAAGTTATGTTTAACAACGTACTAAAACAACGTATCTATATGTTATCAAGTAATCAACATCATTAGACCATATTTATCAATATCATACGTTCGCATGATTACAAAATTGAGCTTAGTTGCAATGTTTATTTTATATTTGATGCACGGCATAATTTTTGACGGAAATGGGCTGTCAATTTGGTTTCGATTTCTGTAATTCTTTGAATATTTGCAAATGCATACATTCCGACTTCAAACTTTTCTTCGCAGAGTAGTGTAGTAAGGTAGTAAGCTAGTTTTTTTTCTGGAATTATGATAATTTATATATCACTGTTCATACCTCGACATTGCTGCAGATGAACAATAAACACGTTTATGAGTGTAAAGGCAGCAACTCGAAGTATGCTTAATTGTTGTCATTTGTCTAAAACACATAAGTGTAATACATGTATATGGACATACATAAGTTTTAAAAATGTAAATTAAATAACTATATACAAAACAACGAGACTTTTCTCTGAATATATATTTTCCGTTCTGTAGGCATCGGGTTAGTATTTGAGTTTTGATCAAATTGATTAGATCGTAACAAAAAATGTCGGACATAAAAATCAAAAGTTACTATTAAATCATTTGCAGATCATTTTAGAGCAACACATTTTACATTTTAAGGAATGTGCAAAATAAACAGTAGTTATATAAGAAAACTTTTCAATAATTGGGTTCAGTTTGCAATTTGATATAAGCGAACTATTTTACCATTACAATTGAACAAACACAAACATATTTTGTATTATTCAATTACATTTATAAACATTTGATGTATGGATTCTTTGATTTTTTTATTATTTATTATAACTAATCTATTTCAAAAAGCAGGTGGCTTTACTTTAAACAGATGTGAAACATGATCTAATAGGATTAGAACGAAAAACATTGTTTTATAAAGTACTCCTCCCTATACAAATACAATTGCATGTCATAAGATCATAATAGGATTTTCAATGATGGAAACCAGAGAAAGTATGGAGTTACATATGCGAAAAACAGGTACTGGGTTTACAAACCATTTGAAAGGTGAATGGGAGAGAGAAAGAGAGAGCGAGAGTGACAGCGTATTGGGAAAACATAAAATTAGTTTTGAAATACTTTATAAGTGCAAAAGGAGCAAAACGGGTTGAGAGTCTTTCTCTAGCATATCACGAATCGAATCGAAATCACTTAGAATTAATAATACAATTGTGAACTGCATCGGTTATCTAAGTATTGGGTAAGTAGTCATGAGTGTTGTCTCATTATAGAATAGTGTCAATGCAGGGAACGAAATAAATGGATAAAGTGTTTAAAAATTCGCATACTGGGTGCATTCGAAAAAGTAATGTGAAGTCGTTTCAATAATTCCGCACAGGTTGAATTATTTAAAGGCTTTATGAAATTATTAATTGTCAATCTGCAAAAGGAAATGAACACTGGCCTTCCACACCAAATTACCAAATGACACCAAATCAATTGATTATAAAACAACAGGAGTTTGTTTAATGTGTTTGAAAGGCCATAAAGAAAAGAAATACAGATTTAATGTATAAGTCCACACGATCATAAATAATAATTAGTGTTCCATTTAATTTGTTCAAGAATGTAATGAAAACAAATCTTTAAAACGTCAGCTACATGTGAAGCTTATTATCTTTAACAATTTTAAAATTGTATCTATTGTTAAAGGCTGTATACTATTATTAAATGTATTTTTTGTATCTAAGACGTTGTCGATGCACAAAAAATACTTAATATTGCAAAAACGTCACCGACTGTTATAGGTACTTATGTTTAATTGGAGTCAAGTACTTCAGGTAAACAATAATTATGTGTTATTCTTATGTTATATACAATTGTATTACTTTGTTTTTAACATGTATATTGATGTTTTTATATATTGTTTAATCTCAACGAAGTCAATTTTAAATACATAACATTCAATTACGTTTATGGTTTGAGGTAATCAAAACATTTATCTTTATTATATTCATTATGTATTCATACATTTCCACTATTTCCAATCCTTAAAAGTTTATTAAGTCATAATGTATATGTTAACCAGTTCGATGGCTAGTTTGAATTGTTAAATGTATTAGTTTTTTGAAACATGAGATAAATACTATAATACTCTATATAGTGCACAATATTGATTAACATTCTAATGAAAACTGAAATAATTGTATTTTGTAATAGAAACCTTGTAAGATCATAAGCAATTTACTTTTTTTATGTAAATCATATTGACAATAGATTGGATTACATATACAAAGGGTTTGCTATATTTTGCTTTATATTCCTAAACCCTGTGGGTCAAATGAACCTGGAACCTGTTAAACTGGTAAAACTAGCATGTAATACAAAGTTTCCAGAGCGCTTTTCGAAATCTTGACCTTCACTAGTATTGCAATATGCGATGGTTAAATCATCCTTATAAATTGGGCTGAACTATTCAGCCATTTTATTGTGGACACTATATAATAAAATTAAAGACACTTTTGAAAAGTAATAATCGCTCTGAATTAAAAAAATCCATTCTTAGATTTTGGTGAGACTGGGTAATGAGAACTTTGTTAAAAGATTCCTTAATTAAACAGACCGACACTGACTTATAGAACATAACATTTGCGATTGTCAATGTTTATATGTTGACAGATTATGCGTCGTTGAGAACCATTATACGGTGATGTTGTTTTGTTAAAAAAAAATCCAAATATATATTTATATATACATATATATATATACTTATATAAATTCCTTACTGTTTCAGGGCGTTTATCATTTATTAGAAGCATGCAGATAAAAGTATTATCAGCTCTATTACAGTGTATCTGTATCATTGGGGTCACTGTATCCTATGATTTTCCCTCAAGCCTTACTGAATTGTGTCCATACAGTTCTTTTTGTGGTCATAACAAGAAGACTATCAACGTTTCCCAAGGCCTTGAACCTTGTTGCCGGTCATGCTCGTGCGATTCGGACTGTGGTCTAAAGAGGAATTGCTGTTTCTACGAGGACGATCATTACAGAATAGAAGAGAAGGGTGAGACATCTTGTGTTGCGCCTATCAACATTGAAAAATCTACAAATCTACAGATCGGGAGATATTTTATGATAGACAAATGTCCAGGAGCCAATGATACTTGTCGAATTATAAAGGCAGCCAGATGGGGTAATCTCTTCCCACATTTGTCTTACAACACGGGTGTTATCTATTATAACCAATTTTGTGCCCGCTGCCATAATGAACTTCACGTCGTTCCGTGGGCACTTGCTGTTCATTGCCCCCCGCGTGTACGTGCGGATACTAAACCATTAGAAATTGAGAAACTTCTTGCAGGTCGAAACAGCTATTGTTTTCTTTATTTTCAAGCACCAGAAGGCATTGATTTGTCATCTGAATTTTGCAGCTCGGAAATAATTCAAGAATGCAAGAAATTAAATTCTTCAACGGATATTGATACCTTTCAAAATCTTGAGGAACAGTGTCGTCGCTTTAATGCAACATTCGCCCCTTATTCTTTCCAGTTCCGCTCTGTTTTTCGAAACGTTTACTGTTTCCTTTGTAGCGATGGACTCATCTACAAAACCACCAACATAACTAATTTATGCATTTCCCATAATAACGAAGTTGGCGGCCGCGTTAATCCGGGAAATCTCGAGACAATTCTTCTATCATACGTCACAGATTATTCAGTGACTGAAGATGAGGGGGAAGAAATGGTATGTGACAGAATCCGAAAGGTAAGAAATAAGCGTTTTCCCCTTTCTCAGAAACGCTTGACCAAAGCGATAAAGTAATGACATTCTTTTCATTTCAATATAAACTCGTGCTTTTCTTATATAAAATACACGTTTTAAATTATGAATATGTTATGAAGATGGCAAAATCAATTATTTTGTTGAGCCATAGTTTGGTATTTGATAATAAAATCAAATTATTAGTATTTATATTCTGAGCAATATCGTGCACGAAAGTGTATTGATTTTCAAATTGTTTTAACCGGCAAACCATTATTTAATCTTGAAAAACGACTTTTTACAGGATGTCTGTCGCCCACTTGTGTGCCCCGAAGGTCAGCTTAGTATGAACAACAAATGTCATTTTCCTCCTATTTTCGTCGGAGATACATGTTCAATTTTAATTAAACTGGAACCAACTAACCTCGAAATATCTAAGGATATGATTGGCTTATTGGATCGTGTAAAGGGACACGAACTTTTGCGACACGGATTAAACGAATGGACACTGGAGTTTTTCAAAGTAGTGAACAATGCAAGCTCAATCGAGATCAAGTATTTCGTCGCACGTTTGTACAAAAATACACATGAGGAATACCTTGAACATATACTTGCCTCCGTACGACAAGCTCTAGACAATATCTGGCAGTTAAAGGTTGGTAATGTATTCGTTAACCTTACACCATCATTTAATGACTTTATCACTGTCAGTGGGTCGTACAACAATACGACCTATTTCTCTGTGCTTTATCAAGAGGAAGTAAAAAACTACATGTTTGTTGAAAAGATGATAATTTTGTCTGAAGTACATACGATACGATCACCATCTCTGATCATTACTAAGTCATATTTCTGCAATCAGGTTGATTTCTTCGACGGGGAATACGTATATTTCGAGTATCACGTTTATTTGAAAAATGTAAATATAACACTCGGGAACGGCAAATTTCGGCGACTACAAAATAGCGACGGAAATTACATAATCCGAGTTTGTTATGTTGACATAGGACACGAATGGATGTACAAAAACAGCGCCAACATATTCATTGACTGGGCACTTTCTGTTTTTGTGCCTATTGGAGCCTCATTATACGTGCTCAATGGGTTTAAGTTGGTTGCATAATTATTCGTTTTATGTACGATATTTAATCATATGAGTTTATATTTTACAGCTTTATCATCCAACAATACCTTACGTGTTGTATCTTTTCCATTGACGGATAACGTATTCGACGCATTCATATAACCAAATGGAAATGTGTTATGCTTTATATGTTCCGTTTTGAAAGATTAAACTTTGAACGTTATACAAGGCCGCGCGAACAACAACTTCGACTTTACATTTCACAGAAATTTTATTAGCATCAAATCTACAATTCATAACTTTTTTTAGTTTGACACAAATTTGAAATGAATATGGAATTTATTTATAAAAAAACACATTTAAATGTAAACCAAAAATATAGTTTGCACAAATTGGAAAAAAATCGCTAAAATATAAAACCCCCAAAATGTTTGATCATTCATGTATCTTTGTTAATGTTCATCTTTGTTTCATGTTTGTTTTATCATCCTCATATTTTTCCTGTTTGTAATTTTTTGTCAGTAACCTATATATAAACTGCCAAAAAAATCTATAAAAAAATAAATGACAAAAAATATGTATAAATTAAAAAAAATATGAATTAAAAAAACTTCAAAGATATATAAAAATCCAAACAGTTGTTTTTGCTTGTTTTCATTTTTATTATACTTTTCTCCTTTTTTGTTTAATTTAACTCATCTTTGTTTCATTATTTTCATCATCCTCATTTTGTTTTCATGTTTGTACTTTATTGTCAAATTCTTGTATATAAACCATAAGAACACAATGTTTTGCAATCAACATTCAACATTCGACAATACTATTTAAATATGAACTTATTACCATTGTATAATTCGGGTTACTATTAATGTGGTATCTGTGTCAAATGACGATTGGACACGTGTCACACAATTAAACAAATATATTGTGTAAAATTTGCCTTAAGTTTTTATAACTCCAGACAATGCATGTAACACTAGGCACCCAACATGTTGCAATATAAATCGATAACATTTTCTTAGTTTTATATTTTATAAGATTAAAATGTACATAAGAAGTATTCATTATATCTTAAAAATAAGTTTTCTGTCTTTTTGATTGTTTGTTAACACGTTATGTTGCAAAGAAGGAATAAAATATATGTCATACAGTCCAATGTACAAAGAGATCAAGCATTTATTGAGCGACGGTTTTATAACATCGGATCAAGGGCCTAGTCGCATTGTATATTCGAGTAAGTTTATTTGTATGAGAAATCAAAGACAACAATATACCAATCTCTCCACAGCTTCACAATACAAATGCTTTTCTCACCTGGAAAACATTTACTTGAACGCCTGCGGAAACATATAACAAAACGGTTTATTTATTACAAAATGTTGAATCTAAAGTAATAATTAAGACATATTTGCAGTGATTTTTTTACCTGCGTCCTGGACTCACAAAAACCTCTGAGGATGCAAAGTTTCGAATTGTGTGAGTCCCAAAAATGCATAGAAATTTCTCAAAAAATAATATTGTTTTATATTTGGACTCATTCCATCAATTCGGGGACTCATAGATTTGCAAGTAAACGAGTCCCAGGACACAGATGAGCAAATTTGTAAAAGTATCACTGATTTGTTAAAATTCATTATTGTTGAGATTGATTGTACAAAGTAAATAAAATTAAATATAATATTGTTCTCTGTGCAAAGGTTATTTATCTTTATATATTTTAGACATATCCAAGAATAAAATATCGGTTGCAAAAAAAAACCCATACACAACGAATATATTTACGAGTAAATCAAAGAGTTGGGTAACTTTGACACTAGAACTATACGTTAGAGCTGACACGGGTGGGAAGGTGCGATCAAAGTTGTGTATATCTTATTTCAGTGATAAATACGCGAGCTTAACAAAGTGTTGACATAGGTTGTGTCCTTTATGTCCGTTAATTTACAGCCCGAAAGTTTAAGTGGTGCATTCTTCCTAGGATCCGCCAGTGATTTTGCGGAAGCCGGAATTATAATTACGGATATACAAGCAAATGCATTTGTTTGCACTCATACGCATGCCAAACAAACTTCTGCTACTTGTATGCACATGTTCGAATGGTAATCAACAACAACAACAACAACAACAACCTTTATTAGCATATAAGCATAATACAATGCTTTTTTGCCAAAAAACAGAAAGTTACGCAGTGCGTGTGTTAAACATACATTGATTCAATATTCAATAAGAGAAGTTTACAAAAATCGGTAGTACGTACAGCAGATCAATATAATTATATCATCAACTGTAATACGAGGAAAATGTAGAATTATTTTAATTATACAAACATATTCAATGAAATTAATAAAATTAAAAATAACATGGCTATGTCTTGTAGAAGTTAACAATTATATCTGATTGTCTATATTATTACGCATTTCATTAGCATTGAAAATATATTTAGCAAGGCTTATTATGTCCCTTTTATTTGCCGACTGCATTAGAAAGTCAAATTTATTGAACGTTGGCCACCTTTGAAAATATGATTTTAAATGTTTCTTTCTATTTTCTCTATATAAAGGACAAACAAGTAGAAAGTGATACTCGTTTTCTATAGCGTGTCCGTTGCAAAACTTACATTTTCTATTTTCGCGCTTATGTTATTATAACGACCTCTTTCGATTTCTAATCTATGTGACGATAATCGAAATCGTGTAAGTGGTGTTTTGTATTTCTTATTTGTTATAAAATCAAGATATGGTTCTAACTCAAAAGTGTTTTTAAATCTACAATAGCTCATGAGTCTAGGGTAATTATTTATTTCACTATACCAGCCTTGTTTGTAATTATCTAATAAACGTTGTTTAATTGTATTGTAGATGAATGTTTGATCGGTTTGATTTATGATAGTTGTTTGATCCGCCCATATATTGCTTAACCCAAGTTCGTCAAGAGTGTTTTTTATGTGTGACGCCCAATTTCGATGGTTGTATTTGATATTGTGTTGTGCATCGTTAAATATCACAGAATATATTGTTTTTGTGATACTGTTATCACTTGATTTAAGTATTTTTAACCAATAGCGGAATATTTGTAATTTGCGTATTATGTATAGCGGGTATCGTCCTAGTTCTCCGTACATACCAGCTAGATTTGTAGATTTGTTTACTTTTAAGATTTTTCGAAGTAGTTTTGTATGTATTATTTCGATTTCTTTACCTTTCGTAAATCCCCATACTTCTGCTGAATAGTGTAGGGCTGGGGTGACTAGTTTATCAAATAGGTTTAATTGTTCGCGTGTTGAGAATTCGTATTGATTAATAATAGTGAAAAGTTTATGTAGAGATCTATTTCCACGTTCTGCTAGTGTTTGGGCAATCAATATAACTATCTTGAGTTTCCATGTCTCCGCGTTCCGTGTCCGTGTCCGCGAAAAAAACGAACTGCATGGTTGAAATCTGTTGGAGCTATTCCATGTATCCACGATCGTCGTCCGCATTTTTCGTCCGCGGACTCAGTTCACGTACGGCAGTCAACACGAAAGGTCGACTTTCAAGCATAGATATTAGTGGTAAAAAAATAGTAAGGTATCAACCTGAAATATACAACCAACGTATGAAAGAATACAAAGACAAAACATTGCATCGAACATCTGGCAAAGCATAGCCAAAGAAATGTCAATTGATGGCGTTTCAGGTAAGTGAGAATAGTAATATGCGAATATATATCGTCTGCATATTGTACACTCTATAATCGCTTTTCAAAAGACACAGTATATATTTCAAACAAGATATAACGCTAAAAGAAGTCGCTATTTATGTTCTTTGTTTGTCTATGCGAGATCACTTATAAGTTTTGAAGTCTGTCTAATACGAATAAATCAGTAATGTTTATCAATATAATTATGCTAATTGTCATGAATTTAGCCTGTCCAGAGTGGCTTATCAGCTACTCTCGGCTTTCTGTACTGTGGTGTTGGAGAAATTAGTTGACAGCGGTGTGAAACAAGGAGACAATAAGGATTTTTTTTATACCTTTGGTTATAACAATATTAAACTATTATGTTAATAATTATTAATAACTTACCATTATTACAAAGAAATATTTGTGGAAAATAGACATTATTTGGGATTAAACAGTGATTACCAGGATCAGTGACATTAATTATCAGGACTTGAATTTGAAGTTTCCGTTTACAAACATGCAGTACTGCTGCAGCAGTCATTATAAAAAATGTGTGCTCTTCTAATAACGACATCCAAGTTCAAATACCACCACGTTTGGAATGAGCTTTTTACACGGAAAGGCATAAATAATAAGCATGCATGGAATAGATACTCCGTGTCCGTATACGGAACACTGGACGCGAACACGTGGAAACCCGGCCTCCGCGTTTCGTATCCGTGTGTCCGTGTCCGTGAAAAAAACGAACTGGTTGAAATCTGTTGGAGCTATTCCATGTATCCGCGTTCCGCGTCCGCACTTTTCGTCCGCGTATTGCGTCCCTGAAAAGTCGCACGGACGGCAGTAAAGATGAAAGCTCGACTTTCAAGCATAGATATTAGTGAAAAATAATAAATTTAGTAAGGGGTCATCCTGAAATATACAACCAACGTATGAAAGAATACAAAGACATTGCATCAAACATCTGGCAAAGCATAGCATAAGAAATGTTAATTGATGGCGTTTCAGGTAAGTTAGAATAGTAATATGCGAATGTACATCGTCTGCATATTGTGCACTCTATAATCGCTTTTCAAAACACACAGTATATATTTCAAACAAGATATATAACGCTAAAAGAAGTCGCTATTTATGTTCTTTTTTGTCTATGCGAGTTCACATATAAGTCTTGAAGTCTGTCTAAAACGAAGAAATCAGTAACGTTTATCAATATAATTATGCTAGTTGTTTGACGGTTTCTTATGTTGGCACGTGTCCAGTACCTATGTCTGCGTTTCCGTCTACTAACGTGCAGCAGTCACCATAAAAAATGTGTGCTCTTCTCATCTAAGTTCAAGTACCACCACGTTTTGGAATGAAGTTATACGAAACGCGGACACTGATGCACGGAGTACCGGCCTTATATATATCCACATGTACATGTTGTATTTATCTTCAGATCGTCCAGAAACCATATATAATGTCCGATAGAAAATAGCAGCGACCATGAAACGGGTCACTCAGCCTGAGCATTGCCTTGGATGAAGTATTCCTCGTGTATTTCGCTCTCATTTCAGTGGCTGTCACGCTTTGCTTTCTGTTTACCACAACGTTACATTATAATATATATATAGAGCGTAACACTAAGCGTACTTTATTCATTGGTCCAACAAAAAGCAAACACAAACTTCAGCATAAAGATGTTGCTGTAAATACATTGTGGTACACTTTCTTTGAAAAAGAATGTTGCTCTTGCAAAGACATTAAGGCGTTCGGACGCAACCTCCGCGCAGAGATTTGACGGGAACCAGCATAGCTGGATCAAATCCATGCCTTCATCAATGTGTCAACGCGCTAAGCATTGTGGGAAACGGACTATTTCCAGCATGGCGCCCGTAAACATTATGAACACGGAAGTAAAAATAGTAATGAATTATTATCAAAAACAGGCCTCATCAAACCGGGTCAGCTATGATATATTCTTGGATGCAGTTTGTGCTTCAAAAGGAGTCACTTTTCATGCCAGCCTATCGATGTAATATTCACTACACACGTTGCAATGACTGTTAGCTTCGAAATAACAAATAAATATTTTTACCTGCTGAAATTTTGAGGACGTCATCGATTCAAAATAAACGCTGTGAACATCGCAAGGAACCTTACATACATATAATGTGTGAGAGGATTATTTAGGGATGAAATAAAATGGAAGTTGATGGATTTAACAATTTGAGGAGGACGTCATGGTCAGATATCATCATCATGGACATTTGGCACATTCATATATTTATTTATTAGTAGATACTGAAAATGCTGAATGTGCTAATCGCAAAATCAAACTCAAAGTAAAACAGGTGGGATTTTTACTGCTTTGTTTTTCTTGACATAATATTGTATGTTTTCCATTCAATTTTTATGCTCATTTTTTTAATATAATTTACTAAATGTATTCATAACCAGAATAGTTGATGAATGTATAAATAACAAGAAATATCTTTAAAAAAGATATACGGCGTAAATTGTTTCATGAATGAGATCAAGGATAGCGTATGTCTTTTTCTGTGCAGTTCTTAGCTGCATCACACGCAGTACGGGATGTTACGCGGAGTTTTCGCGGCTTATTTTACATTATAACATATTTCTGGTCATAAACCTATAGATACAAAACAGAAAACCAAAAGAAGAATGGAAGTAAAATTTAAACATATGAGTCAACCGGCCACACGAGAAGTATCCGTATTTATAGGCGCGTTCTTCAAACAAACCTGTTTTAGTGGTTTGTCGGGCATTGCTATTTGATTCGATTATTAACAGTATCGAGAATCATCGTGCTCATGCTTAAAGTGATATTATGGGCATTTTGCACTGTGGAATTGAGCTGAAAAGAATTAACAGGTCAAAATAGTTAGTTAAAATGTGGTTACTGATCAATTTTCTGCAACTCACCTTGCTACCAGTTGTTTATAAAAATATATTTTATATTCGATATTCTTACGTGACCCACCCAGTCCTGTAAGCCGAAATGATCCGTAAAACAATATTGTGTCTTTGTGTCGTATGAACAAATCTGCACTAAAACTAAATTTAGGTTCAACTCGTAAACGCATGATCAGTTGTCAAACGAAAGTACGGTTGATATTCAAATGCATTATTTTTCTCTTTCTGGTATATTGTTTTAGTATGTTGATGCTGCATGAATTAATATAAGTGTATATGAAGTAGAAACATCAAAAATAATCAACGGTTGCGATAGACACCTATAAACTGTTACATGCTCATAATATCACTTTAGTACATTAGGCAATATGGTGGAATAATTATTGTTAAACTTATCAAAAATAATATTTATCATTGTATTGTTGAAAACACATTAAGAATCTATTATTGACATACCATAATTATATTGCTGAATATCTTCATTTAACATATTTCTGGTCTAAAGAAAATTCCAGGTCACCTAGTTCACGGATAGCGTCTTTATTATATAACGATTATTTTACTGGCCGCGAACTCCGGTGATGACCTGTATATAAACTCTGAATTGACCCGAAAACTCGCGGGTTGAAATGCAATGCTTTAAAGTGAGGCCTCGCTTCCACTGCTCTTTATACTTTTACATGTTAATATGTTGACAGGAATATGGAAGTAAGTACTAAATATGAGAACATAGCCTTTTAAGTATAAACGTTTGCGCTGGTAATACTCTGAAAATAAAAGGTGTACGCACAAACTGTATTGATGTCGAGAATTGAGTGTAAAACTGTTCTATCTATTAAGCCTTTTCATTAGAGATAAAATTGTTTCATACAGTAAAACAGTGTTACAAAGACGCGGATATGTTTCCAATGTTCTGGTGGTATACTCAAATCAGCCAATGGAATAAATGAAGTGTATTCATTCGTACCTAGCCGCGGGAAATTTTATTTGAATTGTATTGGACACTTACAAAGGTCAGGCTAAGGTGAAAAGCTGGCTTAATACAGCTTACGCCGAAAAAGATACATTAACAGTTTGTTTAACTATTTAATAAATATGCGTTGCTTAGTCGTTTGATACTCTTCTTTCGTGATTAACTCTTTTCCAAATTACATAGCTCCAGATAAGGATTTGTGAAATTAGTAACGGTACTGCCACTGACAGAAAGAAAAGGAGTAACACTGAAAATCAATTAGTACCTGTACTACCATATCCAAAAATACAGGTAGTACTGTACAACCAGTATTCTTGGATATTGAAGGGTGTATAACTGACTTAACAGAAACATTTGCAGCAATAAATATATTTAGCTTCTTAAGCAGTTACTTTATTAGGTTTTCCATTCTGAATTATGATGCAAATACAACTACACATTAAAACTCATGACTTAATAATATTTCTTCATTTTTCTTTACAAGAAAACACAAGCCAACTTGGCAACTAGTAAGCTAAGTAAATAATAGCTAAAGAAACTTCAGCGTACAGTTTATATAGTATTGACATACCTGTACGCTGAAGCTAACCCCGTATCGTAGGTCAACCAGAGTCGTAACATATTTATGTCACGCTATAAATCAAAGAAAGCTCATTTTCTTGGATACATTTCTACATATATTGGTGAATGAATATAATAATTACTGCATCGAGGAATATTTTAAGGTTCAAATGTTTCAAATGCATCTTACAATAGATGAAAATAACTCTCATCAGTCTGAAATTAACAATTTCGACGCCATTGTCGCTTTGTCACGTGACGAGTTTTCATTTGGATACTTTGGGATCGACCTTGACATTTTATGCTGAAATTGTAAACAATACTTTCGTTTTCTGAAATCTGAATTTGTGATTAACAACTTACGTCTGGTGGATTATAAGACTGATTTCATTGTGAATCAGGTAGTTTTATATAATATTTCCTTTGACTTTGTATTGACACTACAATTTGTTTACAAAATAAGCCAGAATAATTAAAATACCCGGAAATGTCATTCTGAATCTGAAAACACTCGAGCACATGGTTTGTTACTAAAAATAGAAATAACGTCATATGACCGTGAAATCTCGGGAGATTCGCATTTCAAGAAAGTCTGTCACATCGCTGTTTTTCTCGATATGTAAGAGCAGAATAGATACATTTTAAATGTTTAAGATAGTATTTTGTGAAAGAATATATCAGTTAAATGTGAAAAATGTCAATCTTTCCAATCAAGTGGTTGATTTGGGCCAACAACTGCATTTAAAAGCTGTTTTGGACCTGTCTTTGTTAACTGTCAACTTTTTCGGGAATTTCTGGTTAACTTTCCTAATGGGGTTGGTCCATAACTATAAAGTCGCGCCAGTCAAAAATCATTAAAAGCGACATTTTAAGTTATGGTAGCCAGAACTAAGTAAATAAACACTAATTTAACTGTCTCATCTAAAAAAAATCATTGCTTTAGCAGTCAACTGTCAATGTTGGCATAGCAAATTTCCAATTTAACCGTAAAACGTCTTCTATTTTCTCGGTGACAAGCCAATCATATTTGGTTTTCCAATCTTCCACAGTTTTTGTTTGGATCCGTTTCCCATCGTGTTTTCTAACGTTTTCATCCACCGATGCAATCAAATCGTTTAATATCGGGGCGACAATGTCTTTTTTCTGAATGTCAGGATGGTTAGACGACCGTATGTAGCCATTTATGGTTATATGACAAGAAAGTGTTTTTTTGAACCGCTTTCGGTTAAGTCGGCCTTCCCTTGCACGCATATTGTTTTTGGCGGGTTTACGAGTTACCTGAAATCACGCGACATAATAGACAATAATACCGGAACCCAGACTACAACTTTTCGGTAATTTAAATTAACGAAAAGCGCCGTTAGGTTAGAGACCAACAAATCACGCCGCGCTGACGCGGACGTATCGTTACGGTCAGATTTTTTTTCGTAAATGCGTAAAAGGGATATTAAAGTCGTAATTGTACGTCAAGTTTTAAAAAATTAATGTGTAAACCTTCATGAAAAGGCCGTATTTACGTCTGTACGGCACTTATCTGGAGCTCTGCAAATTACTAAAACTTTTCTGATAGCAAGAACAAATTGATTCAGTACAATTAATTGCATTTGCAATGTTATTGTGGGAACAATATTTGATAAACTCAAATTTGACTCAATCAACATTCGAGTCAACTTAATCAAAGTTGTTTGCACAGATAATTATTGCCCATTCATACTGCTATGAATGAATGGACTATAACACCCATATAATATATAGGTGGTACATAAAGTTTCAAAGTGGTACATAAAAGGCTTGGTATATAAAAGGACTGGTACATAAGGTGTCACATTGAGCTAAAGAAACTTCAGCGTACAGTTTATATAGTAATGACAGACATGTACTCGTCGTCTTTAAAGTCGCGCCAGTCAAAAATCATAAAAAGCGACATTTAAAGTTATGGTAGCCAGAACTAGGTATCAGTGTTTCAATAATGTAGTGTTTCCTAACTATGTATTGCTTAGATTGTTTTGTTTCAAATTTGCATTTATTTTAAAGCATCTTCAGTCATTTTGCAAACTCCATGTTTTTTTTGTAATAAGGTAAATTATGTTGCACATGGCAATGCGTGGTAAGTTATAGTAGTAGTAGTTTTTGTTGTTCTTGTTGTAGTAGTAGTTAATTAATTAGTAGTAATAGCAGTAGTAGTAGTTGTAATGGTTGTGTTTTTATTTTTATTTGTATTGAATTCTGCTCATACAACACAATGATGCAGCTGCTAATGATGATGATGATGAATATGATAATGATGCTGATGATTGTGATGATGATTATATGATGGGACTTAGGTATAGGTATAAGAACATTTGTGAGGTTCAAACACAAAACCTGCTGGATAATAAAACCTCTCATTTTATGACAAAAGAGCTAGATTATACAGTATAAAATAAGAATAAATTGGGACAGTTACCATTCAAGGATCATGTGGGCTTCATCAACAGCAATGCATGAAACAGTTATATGATATCTCTTGGAAATGTACTCAATATTGCTGTTCCAATTGTTGTGCTCAGAAATGCTTCTGGATGGGCATACACCAATGAGAACTTTCCTTCAATTATTTTTTCTATTTCTAAAGGCACATTAACAATACTTTCGCCCTTAGCAGGACTTCCGGACGTTCTCTTCCCCCCCCCCCCAAGATGTTTCCTCACCAGACATTTTCCCCGAAGACGTTTCCTCCACAAGCGTTTCTCTCCCCAATTTTAGTTTTAGTGCTGATGCCCCCCCCCCCAATAAATTTATAATCTTGATTTATTATCAAAATGATTATTTTCCTTATGAAATCTTTAATTAACTTTATCTATTAAGCAGCTTGTTTGTTGTTTTATTTGAATTAATAATTCATATTTTTTTGTTAAACTGTTAAAGGAATGCATGTAAATCATTAGTAAATGCATGTTTGTGTACTAGTGGAATAAATGGAATATTCTCAAAATCTTACTGAGTAAACAGTATCATGGTGGACCAAATGCATCGAGCAAACAAGGAATAAGTGCGTGTTTGCTTGACACGCACTGTCAAAGTGGTCTTCCTCTCTAGACGTTTCACTCCCAGTTTTGGAGTGAACTGTCTACATAATATTAAAATGTATATTTAATATAGAAGTTATTTGTAATGATTACTTAGTATGATAAGAACTACGATGTTAATGATTACTTAGTATGAATAACAAGTAGTGTGTTTATATAAAATAACATTTTTACGCATTTTCCAGATTTATCACGTATGTCAATTAGTGCCAATTAAAGTTAAAAGAGACGAGAGAGATAACGGTTTTATGTTGGGGGCCTTATTACTCAATTGTTACTACTTGGGGACCGATTGCGCTGAGAATTACAAATATTGTCAAAACAACATTGATGACAATTAGCGAGCGGGGACCAACAAGTGCGCCACTTTATCGCTCTTATCGACAATTATCGGCAACACTTTCATGCTTCAGTGCACATTTACCTCAAGTCTTGCTGTCAACACAGATTAGCAGATAATGCTTCGTTATTACTCTGGGTTTTTAATAAAAGTTTAATTATTATGACGGTCAGTCTTCCCCGAAAATTTGAAATCCACGAAATTACATATCAACGAATTAGTTGTTTTTTTAATTTGAAATCCACGAAATTACGTGTCAACGAATTAGTTTGTTTTTTTATTAAACCACGAAATTTCATACCGACGAATTTCTATACGTTTACAGTAACCAGTTTTTTCCTACGGAAAACCTGGTTAAAAATGCTCATATTAGCACTTTAAACCACAGGTGGTTAGCATGAGGCTATGATATTAATTAGTGAAAACATCATTTTCAATGATTATTAATCAAATTCAAACGAAAAATAAACTTTATTTTAAAAAATTCAGTATAAAATATTTTTTTACCCGACATGACTCATATTCGAACTTGACCTAGATATTGTCTCGATACAACTTCTGACATAGTTTGGTAAAGATCGGATGAAAACTTTTTGAATTAGAGAGCGGACACGAAAATTGTGACAGACTGACAGACGGACAGTGCGAAAACTATATACCCCCTTTTCTTCGAAAGGGGGCATACAAAGTAGCATTTTACCCCCAAAATCTGACCAAAATTTCCCAAAAGTATGCCAAACTTTTCCAATAAACTCAATAATTGGTTAATTGAGTCTATTATACAGCAATTTAATTCCCTAGCACTTTATAATATAAATTTAATAAAGCATACGTTTATAAACATTTGGTAAATTGTAATTTACAATCATATTAATAATGTTTAATTTTTCCCAATTGCATGGACTATCGCTATTTTTTCCAAATCCAAAAGGCACAGCCGTAAAAATATAAAGCCAAAAATAATCACTTACCATAATGTGAACAAAGTTATGGTCCAGACACAATTATGTACCTTCAATATATTCATATAAGGAATGTGCAAAAACTCATGGTGTCCACTATGACATAAACCATAAAGCAAGCAATAGGGTTGTTGGTCCATTGTGACCTTGACATTTGAATAAGCCAAATAGTTTGTTGTGAGTAAGACTTCTCTTGTTATGAAGATTATTGGTGAAATCCCATAATGCACAGCAAAGTTAAGAGCTGGACAAGAAATGCTCCACACACAAACAAGGGTATCAATATACAATGTATGCCCTTTGTTGTAATTTTAGTATATGATTTCAATTTAGACTGCTCTGTTTGATGCCATGTGGCATGGTGGGCATTTGTTATCAGAACAGGATACCAGTTCCTATGCCCAGACAACTGTTGTTTGACGGGAAGTCTTCTTGGGAGAGCTTTATACATCCGTTCTCTGAGATGGTCAACGCATGCAATTGGGATGAACACGAACGACTGTTTCGTCTCAAAAACAGTTGCGAGGAGAAGCAGCTGAATATACTTTTCGGTAGCTTGCAACAGAAACGCTAAACAATTATGACATGTTGAAATCAGCATTGGAGTTGCGGTTTAAGGAGATCCGTTCAGTATCATCATATGTTGCTGAACTTGAAGTCAAGCGTTTCAACAAGGATAAAGAGAAATTAGCAGAATATGTGTCAGAAATCAAACGACTTGTGTTGAAGGGTTTTCCAACCGCTGATTATGAAACGCGGGAAACTATAAGCATACGTCACTTCCTCAAGGGGCTGCACGATACAAAAGCAGCAGTATTCATAGGAATGAAGGAACCCAAAACAATCGATCAAGCTCGTGATTTATTGGAGACGTACCAGAGCTTACGGGAAGAGGTTAAAGGGGCGCGTGTTAGAAGCGTCGAGTCGAAACCACAGCAAGGCGATTACGTAACAGAAGCAAGACTTCAAGAGTTGGCCGGGATATAAAACAAATCTCGGAAAGAAGATTGATAATCTAGCAAACAAGCTAAATAGAATGGTGACCAAAGGCAGAGAAATTCGACACGTGACAGAAAAGACATTGAATGTTTTAAATGTCACCGCCGTGGACACTTCGCATCTGAATGTACTGCAGATATGTTCCATAACCATTCGGAAAACTAGACCAAGGCTAACGGCCCAGCGTTGGTCTCACAGACAGGCGAACATTTTCAGACAATTAAATGTAGAAGTACTAGTAGTGATGGACATACTGTGCTTTTACCTGTTAAATTGTGTGAGTCTTTTAATGTGAATTTTGTTATAGACACAGGTGCATGTACAACAATTATATCAACTGGCGTGTACAATAAGATACCAATAGATAAACGACCGGAACTTATGCAAGTTGATCCGTCAGTGCGTCTTGAAGTAGCGGATGATGGGATTTTAGCTTTAGATGGACAGTGTAAAATATCGTTTAAATCATGCGGACAGTGGTTTGAATATACTGTGTTTGTTGCACCAATTCGTGAAGATGGACTTATAGGTATGGATTTTCAATATGACTATGATTATCAATTAAGTGCTAAGAATGGATTACGTTTGAATGGGAAGTGGTGTAAAACAATTGTGGAGAAAATACCTCTGAGGGCAGTTAGGGTCACTACACGAGCCAAGGTAAAAATTCCAGCCAATTCGGAGTGCATCATACCTGGACAGGCAATAAATCTCGGGTCAATTAACTCACCACTTGGAATGCTATGCCCTGTGTTAAATAAACAGCCTGCAAATGGGATATCATTAGGGCACACTTTAATCTCCCCGCGGACAGTTAAAAGCAATCAAATACCTGTTAGGTTGGTGAATACTTCATCGAGGAATGTTACGCTGGTTAAAGGTGCTACACTGGGATTTTTACAAGAAATTGACTCCAATGAATTATTGAAAGAAAATGTCGATTTAAATTCAGAGAACTGTGCTAGTGAAAACTTGAGTAATATTAAACTAGTTATGACATTATGGAGTGATGATTTAAAAGCCTTGTATGAAAGATCGTCGCAAAATCTGAACATTATATTGAGACACCGAAGGATATAAGACCAATTAAAATACCACCAAGACGAGTACCTAGAACATTTATAGACCAGGAAAATAAAATAATTCAAGAGCAATTAGATATGGGTATTATTGAAGAAAGCACCAGTCCATGGTCAGCACAATTGTGTTCTATAAGAAAGAAAGATGGAGTTCGCGTAGTGTGTGACTATAGACGCCTGATTGAGGTAACACAAAATGTGCATACCCTCGACCGAGGATAGACGGATGCTTGGAGAGTTTGGGTGGAAATAAGTGGTTTTCATCCATGGATTTGTTAAGTGGATTTTATCAAATTGAATTAAATGCTGCAGATAGAGAGAAAAGTGCATTCTGCACTTCCCGTGGGGGATTTATCAGTATGTTACCATATAAAGAAGTGAAACTCCAGCTGCTGGAGCAGTATTGAATTTTCATTAAAAACAATTAGTTGGTCCTTTATTTAAAGCAAGTGACCGATTGCTCAAACAGTACAAAACAGCACAATACAGCACAATACAAACCAACATAAACACAAAATATGAATAAAGCTGGGGTCACCGCCTTGGAACGGTCAATGCAAAGCATTGGGGATTTAAACCTGGTTATTGAGCGCTCAACCTCACACTTGGCCCAGCAATATTCATAATACATTTAAGTGTAAATAAAATTTAACGTCATAGCATTGTAACTCAAATTAAACAATAATAAAAGGGAATTAAAACGCACCATGCCACAAGGTCTTCATGGATCGCCAGCAACTTTTCAAAGATGTATGGATTTAGTGTTCAAAGGTCTTCAATGGAAAACACTAATAATTTATCCAGATGACATTTGTTCATATGCGAAAACGTTTGAAGAAGCCATTCAGAGACCCGATGTAATTTTGGGAAGGTTAGAAAAGGGAAATATGAAACTCAAACCTAGCAAGCAAGTGTCACCTTCTTCAAAAACAAATTGATATACTTGGCCACACAATTGACTGTGATGAAATTCGCCCGAATGACTAAAAAGTGTCAACCGTTCGCCAGTGGCCTCGACCTCGAAATCTAAGTGATTTAAGGTCATTTCTTGGTTTTTGTTCCTATTACAGACGCTTCATAAAAGGATTTAGTCATCGTGCCGCCCCTCTTAATAGCTTGATGGAGGCCGGTCGAGCGTTTAATGTGGGCGATGAACAAGAAAGTGCATTTGTGGATCTGAAAACTGTGTTGACAGGAAAGGAAGTCATGTCGTATCCACAGGATGACGGGATATTTATTGTTGATACTGATGCTAGTAATTTCGCGATTGGTGGATGTTAAAGTCAGATGCAGTGGTGTGAAGTTGCAAAAGAATATGTCGAAAAACCTATCATCTTTGCAAGCAAATCACTTGATAAATGCCAGCGTCGTTACTGTGCAACAAGAAGAGAGCTTTTGGCTGTTGTTACATTTGTGACACAGTTCAGACATTACCTAATGGGTAAAGAGTTTGTTTACGGACTGATTGTTCAAGTTTAAGATGGATTATGTCATTCCGATCACCAACAGATCAAATGGCAAGATGGTTGGAAGTGTTATCGCAGTACGATTTTCGGATACAACACCGAAGTGGCCGAACTCATGTTAATGTGGACAGCCTTAGTCGAATACCCAGTGAACCAGAAGCATGTGAGTGTTATGAAGGACATTTAACACTAGGGGAGCTACCGTGAAAAGGGTGTGACACATGTTCGAGGAAACATAAGCAGTGGTCAGATTTCTCTCAGTTTGACAACGCGGTTCCTTTATTTGCCAAAAGGAATGCCGAGACAGCACAAACTTAGGGGTCGTCAAAAGCACGAGTTTCTAGAGTCAAACTTCAGGAATCCGGATTCTGGAGTTGGATATTCGTGCTGCTACAGCTTCTGGTGATGAAGTTGTTCAACTGTGCAAGTTTCATGTATTGTGGATTAATCAGAATTAGGAAATATTGTCTCTACCGGATATCCCGACTGCGCTCCCATGAAAATTCTGACAACCCTGATGCAGATCACAGTTCAAAGTCGGGTGACAGAAACTACGAAATGCAGAATAAAGACAGAGCCCTTACATTAGGTGAATTGCCATCTGTTAAAAGTATTGTCTAATTCGGCACAGTTAATTGTTCACCAGACAGAATGGCCAGACTACAACAGCAGGATCTAGATATTGGCGTTGTTATGCAGTGGCTTAAATCTGACTGCCAAAGCCCTCCAAGAGACACTGTTTCTGGCTATTCACCCAGTGTTCGAAATTTATGGCTAGATTGGGACTTACTAACATTGATCGACGGTGGGTTATTCAAGAAATTCATTTTGAAAACAAGCGAAGAATGTCCTCTTTTGGTAGTCCCAAGAGTTATGCAAAGAGAAATTTTAATATCAGCACATGACTCAAATACTGGTGCACATTTGGGCATTGATAAGACTTATTCGAAGATTAAACTTAAATTCTTTTGGTACAAAATGAAAGACAGCATAAAACGTCACATCAAGTCTTGTGAAAAATGTTCAAAGCGGAAACGGCCAGCAAAAACACCTAGAAGTCCATTGACAGAATACAGCGTTGGATACCAAATGGATAGACTTTCAACAGACATTATGGGTCCATTACCGGAAACTGAAAATGGGAATAGATATTGCCTTGTAGTAATCGACAATTTCACAAAATGGGTTGAAGTGTACCCAATGAAGGATCAATTGGCAAGTACAGTAGCAACAAATATAGTGTATGAATTTCTGTCAAGATATGGAATGTGCTTAGACATTCATTCGGATCAAGGCTCGAATTACCAGTCAAATCTGTTTAAGGAAGTTTGTCGCGTATTGCAAATCAATCAAATACGAACCTCTTGTTATAGAGGCATGGCTAATGGTGCTTCAGAGAGATTCAATCAGGTGCTCCAAAATATGATTTCAACTTATAAAATGAAAATCAAACTAATTGGGATGAAGACTTGAATCTAATAACGTCAGCATATCGTAGCTGTGAGCATGATGCGAACGGATTTACACCAAACATGCTAATGTTGGGTAGGGAAGTGACTATACCAGCAGAAATATCGTTGGGCTGCATCGTGACAAAGAATACACCTGACAGTTCAGTGGAATATGTAAATAAACTTCAGGAAAAACTATCTTATGTGTATCAAATTGCCAGAGAGACGCTCAAGAAAAACGCAATTCGTCAAAAGAAGGATTATGATTCACGAATTGGTAAACATAATTATAAAGTTTGGGACTTGGTGTTGTGCATTAATACTTCAAAATATAAAGGACCATCAAAGAAAATTACGCAAAAATGTATGGGAAGGACCTTATCAAATTCAAAGAAACATCAGCGACATTTTGTTCACATTCAAACAAGGCAGAAGATCACATGTTAAATTTGTACATCATGACAGATTGAAGCCGTACACAGGCAATAGATTCCCTGACTGGTGCATTCAATGTCATGATGACCTGTTGAAGACACCAGAAAACAAAGGAAACACGAGTGCAGAGCAGGTATCATCACAGACAGCTAGCAAGGTCAAGAAAGATGTTATTATTCCCCGTAAGAGTCTTCGTCAAAGTAATCCAGTTCACCGTTATCAAAGCTAGTGCCAGACAACAGCCTGATTTCATGGCCGTTCAGCCGATAAAGTGGTCATCAATTAATGGTTTGTTGTTTACATTTCCGAGCAGTTCAACTTTTACCCTACAGATCAAACTGGAATCTGTCCGCATGTTACACCTAAGAGCACAAATTAATTCTTCATTTGCGTGTCTCCAGTGCAACAAATCGAATATGTAATGTCACTGTGTGCGCTTTTATAGTGTTTAATTTAGTGTATATAATTCCAAACCAATGACTTTGGTATATATTTTGTGCTTATTTGTTGGATTAAGTGAGTTTTACGGAGTGTTTGAAAATTTCACTGGATTTAAAACGGTGTACACTTTGATGTATTCTTTTTCAGAATCAAACATTGCGCCATATTTTCATATAGAATTGTTTATACTATAACCATATGTTCATTTAATAATAAGGCGCACAGGACAATTAAGCAGGACGACTGCTACTTATAATTTTTATGAACATTAAAAATGTACTGTGCCTATATTATACAATTGTTAATGTTAGTTTAAAGTAATAAGTGTTAGGCACTTAACGCGGATGCATTTTAGGACTTGTGTGATAGTGTTATGTGTGAATATGTGCAACTAAATATTAAGACTTTCAAGTAATAAGTTGGACAATAAAAGAAGATTTTGTAGATGTGCTTATTAAACAGAGTGTTTACTTTGCATATGACTAAGAATGTATATTCTTGCTTTCATATAATCAAACTGTTACGATGTTTTAAATATACTAGTAATGCATGATGTTGGAGATAAAGTTGTTGAAGAATAATATTTCTTTGAATGTGTTTCTTGTTAATTAAAAGGACAATACTTTTAATGATTAATTATATTGGTGGATAGATCTGTGTAATTTTTATTGAGAAGTTATTTGCAATACAAGTCAATGTATATGGATGTTTAATGCCATGTCATGTAGTAATTTACAAGTAATATTCCTTGTAGTGGAGGTTTCTAATCATGTACAAGTACTTTAAAAGGGATGATTCATATGATGTTATGTATTATCACAATGTATCATCATCTCATAGTAAAATTCCTTATTTGTAGAAGGTTTCTAATATAAGTATTAATAATACATATAGTTTATATGTATCTGTAGATTTGTGATGTAATATTATATTCATATAAAGTGTTTTGATAACAGTTCCCGTTTAATATGTTGTGAGTGTGAGTCTGGCTATTTAGTCATGTATGCAACTATTTGGCTTAATTGAGGACAATTAAGAAGCTAAGGTGAGGGGAGTGTTGTAATTTTAGTATATGATTTCAATTTAGACTGCTCTGTTTGATGCCATGTGGCATGGTGGGCATTTGTTATCAGAACAGGATACCAGTTGGTCATCATTTTGTAATAAAGATTAGCAACACTGGTCTGTTCTGGTGCTCGCAGAGTCTGCTTGTAAAATATGTCAACACTTTCAATAATAAATACCAATTAAATGTTAGGTCCTATCTGTGTCTGTCCACACATCCAAATATGGGAGGGTGGGCAGAATTGTTTGAAAAGCCAGGTTGAGAGAGAGGCTGGGGAGAGTGGAATGGAACGTTGAGATGTAAAGAGACAAGTAGTATGAGAGACTTATTCATTGGTGTATATATTTATTATCATAGTGTGCAAATAAAATGTTAAGTGTATATACTGTGTTGTGAACTTATGAACTCTTCCCCCTGCAAAATTGTGACACCTTTGACCTGTATCCTAACAAGGGTTTAAAAACATTACAATCATCAGAAAACAAATCAGTTAGTAACCTTATTTTAAGATGATATATAAACATGCATAGAAAACATTAATTTTCAACATATTTAGTAAACCTTATTATAAGATTATGTATAAACATGCATAGTAAACATAAATTATCAAATATTTTCAAAACTAGACACAAAAACAATTAGCACTCAAAAAAAGACATCCCTATTACATGATTGTATTTATAACAGCAATCGTTCCATCCATTTATATATATTCGGCCACCCCAACATTTTGAAATTATTAAATATCTCTGATAAAAAATTATTTATTGATCTTAATTTAGCTAATTCTATGCCACAGCTTTTGTTTTTTAGCTCAACATGAGTGAATTTTCTAATTGTATTTTGAAAAATATTTGGTAAAAATTAACAAAATTTGCTAAACATGCCAATAACTTTTAATATTCACAATGTAACTGTATGTTGGTGTTTAAAAGGGCATTAAATAATTTATGTATTAATTTATTTGAAAATTATTACACAATATTTGTTTTGTTCTATCGAAATACTGACTGAACAGAATAATGGGAAAGATAAAATTATGAACAAATAAGCATTGCTAGGGTCCATTCCTAGCATTTGCCTGTGACTTGACTCTTGAGATATTCGATATGTAAATTATTTTGCCTTTCTTTTGCAGTTAAGACATACATGTGTTGGAATTCTTTTTGTTAAGTATAAAAGTCTATTTAACTCTTAAGTGGCACAGTATGCAGGAAAAGAGGCTATATATTATTGTATAATAAATATATTATAAAATTGAAAAACTGGCATAAGAATAAATACAGCTGTCATGATAAGCAGAATGATGAATTTCAGAGCAGCTAAAATGATGGTGTTCTACATAAGCTGGCTTTTGTTATAATCTCTATATAGGTTCAGTCATGAAGTCTACCATTATTGGCACTTCTTCCACCAACACTTTGTCCTTGCAAAGTTCATTGTACTCTTCCAAATAAAAATCACTGCATTCCCTCATTGAGACAAGACAATTTATTATTTTCGCAAACCGTTTCTGGTGGTTGCTGGGGTGTTGAATCTTCAAAAAGTTTTGCAAGCATCTGGTAGCAGACAATTGCAACAGTTCAACCAAATTTGGGTTTTCAAGCTTGCATCGATCAGTGGAGAGTAGTGATAAAGTTGAAACTAATGCCATTTCCTCTCGACAAAAATTCAGTTCATGTAGTTTGTCAAATATTTTAACAATTCTATCACAAGCTTCTTTTGAAAAGAACATGTTCACATATTCATCAATGTGATACGCCTCACCATCAAATGACAAATAACAACCATACTGTTTCCTGTAGCCTTTGTGCATGACAACCAAGAAAAAATCCATACGACCTGTTTTTAAAATGTTACACCTGTCCTTCAGTGACAGGGATTGGAACTGTGGAATTTTCTTTGCAAAATTACAAAACCTGCCTATGAATTCATCAACAAGTGGCTCAAAGTGTTTTACATAAGCCATGCGTCCATCTGCATCAATGCCATAGTTTTTATACAAATCATTATGCTCTTCCTTGGAAATGGCTTTCCTTGACCCATACAATTCCTGCTTCTTTTGATGAAGTTCATAATAATTACATAAAGCTGCCTCAATTTGTTCATCAGTTATGATTACAGGACCAAATGGCAACAGATCATCCAATTTTTTCATGAGAACCTTAACACTTTCATCCGAAAAATCCTGAAATTCACGGTGGCCATCATCACAATATTCTTCAAGTTTTCGAGTAATCATTTCTGACTGGGGATCAAAATCATCATTTTTACTGTGATCATTTTCAACAGAGTACATGCTTTCAGACTCTGATGAACTTTCTTCCTTACCCTCTAGTCTATTTACACTTCTAATTGTCTCAGTTCTTTTTGCCAAAGTGTAGCGACCAAGCTTTGATTTCTCCTTCGCCATACCCAAATCTAAGCATTTCTTCAGACGGCAACTGGAGCAGTTTCCACGGTTTCTGTTAATTATTTCACAGTAGCCTCCCTTAGTGCACTTGTAATCCAGAACACGAAGCAGATATCGTCTGAAGAACCCTTTGCATGCTTCGCAGCTGATAACTCCATAATGCGACCCAGAAGCATTTCCGCCACATACCTTACATGGCGGAAATTGTAATGTATGCGTTCTTCTATTATTTTTTTCTTTAGAATTTTTTACAGCTGCCTGTGCTTCAGGGATATACTTGAAGCTTTCATTCTCTTCAGCATCTTGCAAGGCTGTGGCAGTAAATATGGGCAGTGAGTTGACATGTTCTGTAGTGACTGCTGGGTGATTTACAACTGGTTTGGTATCCATGATTACACAAGCAGGTGCCATGGAGTGTTGAGGATTGCCTCTATTAATCAACTGCGAACACCTCTTTGCTGTGTCCTTCACTGTCTCATTCTGTGTTCCATTAAGCTCCATCTGTTTTGAGGAAAGCTCGCACAGATGGGACAGCAACAACAGGCCTGGATACTGAATCTCCATGGCAAAAGAGTTGTTTGCCTGTGTTGACTCACTAGATATAGTAGGTTGAGTAACTAGACACAGTTTGTGTGGCTGAGATATGCTAGACCCGTCACTGATGTCATAAGCAATACCAAAATCATTAACATGCCCTGCGGCATCAGGTTGTCCATGTTTAAGTCCTTCATTTTCCATTATGTGTATTTTCCAACAAATCTGTTCACATGTTATATTTAAATTCAGAATCCATCATTACAATGGTCTTGTGGTTCATATCCAGAGATTCTTGAGATGAATGGCAATCTGAAAATTCAAGATTAAATTTATCATTTAGAATAGCACTATTGTAACAGGTACTTGTAGTGTTTTAGAAAAAAACAAATTTTTTTGTTGTTTTTTTTGCTTTTTTTGTAGGTAAGGCAGTCTAAAGCACAAAACAAAAAAACAAGTCCTTTAGATATGATCGAAAATAATCTGGGTTTTATGAACACTCAAAAGTTATTAAAAAGCTATACTTTCATTTAGGACAACACAAAATAAAGAATATTGACAAGGAATGTACAAATCCTAGACAGCCTTGTTGCTGTGTACCCAATCTGTAACAGCCCAATATATACACTCATTATCAAAAGGAACAATGAAGATATAACATAGCCTTTTTATTAAAAATATTTTGAACTTAAATATTTAAACTTGTTCATTGTTTGTCGCATCAACAACAACTTCACAGCATGAAACTAGAACCAAATAGATGCTCATGAAGTAATTTATCTTTATAATAGGGCTCGATTGGTCATTGTCGACTCGGGTACTACTTACATGTACCCCAGGTACTCTTAAGTATACTTACATGTACTCCGGGTACGGTAAATATACTATAACGTACCCGGGAAATTTAAAGCTTAATCGGTCATTGTTGGCTATTTTTTTAAAATTAAATATATTCACATTTATGTCAATTTTCTGTAAAATGGCCTCTATATTATCGAAACTCATACTCACAAAGCATGTTGACGCAGTTTTTTTTAAAAGAGAAGTTTGTTTAAGACAAGGGCTGTTTGTAAAACATGCATGCCCCCCATATGGGCTGTCCGTTGTAGTGGCAGCCATCGTGTGAATACGTTTTTTGTCACTGTGACCTTGACCTTTGACCTAGTGACCTGAAAATCAATAGGGGTCATCTGCGAGTCAGGATCAATGTACCTATGAAGTGTCATGATCCTAGGCAAAAGCGTTCTTTAGTTATCATCCGAAAATCATTTTACTATTTTGGGTCACCGTGACCTTGACCTTTGACTTTGTGACCTCAAAATCAATAGGGGTCATCTGCGAGTCATGATCAATCTACCTGTGAAGTTTCATGATCCTAGGCATATGCGTTCTTGAGTTATCATCCGAAAACCATTTTACGATTTCGGGTCACCGTGACCTTGACCTTTGACCTAGTGACCTCAAAATCAGTAGGGGTCATCTGCGAGTCATGAACAATCTACCCATGAAGTTTCATGATCCTAGGCGTATGCATTCTTGAGTTATCATCCGGAAACCATTTTACTATTTCGGGTCACTGTGACCTTGACCTTTGACCTAGTGACCTCAAAATCAATAGGGGTCATCTGCGAGTCATGATCAATCTACCCATGAAGTTTCATGATCCTAGGCGTATGCGTTCTTGAGTTATCATTCAAAAACCATTTTACTATTTCGGGTCACCGTGACCGTGACCTTTGACCTAGTGACCTCAAAATCGATAGGGGTCATCTGCGAGTCATGATCAATGTACCTATGAAGTTTCATGATCCTAGGCCCAAGCGTTCTTGAGTTATCGTCTGACAACCACCTGGTGGACGGACCAACAGACCGACATGAGCAAAGCAATATACCCCCTCTTCTTCGAAGGGGGGCATAAAAAATTGGGAGGGGGCGTGGGGGTGGGTAGGAGGGGGGTAGGGGGGAGTGAGAGGGGGCTTTAATGTGGGGTGGGGTTATTTATTAGATGTTTTAAAAATATATGGGCTGTCCGTTGTACTGGCAGCCATTGTGTGAATACGTTTTTTGTCACTGTGACCTTGACCTTTGACCTAGTGACATGAAAATCAATAGGGGTCATCTGCGAGTCACAATCAATGAACCTATGAAGTGTAATCATCCAAAAATCATTTTACTATTTCGTGTCACCGTGACCTTGACTTTTGACCTTGTGACCTAAAAATCAAAAGGGTTCATCTGCAAGTCATGATCAACCTACCTATGAAGTTTCATGATCCAAGGCATATGCGTTCTTGAGTTATCATCCGAAAATCATTTTACAATTTCAGGTCACCGTGACCTTGACCTTTGACCTAGTGACCTGAAAATCAATAGGGGTCATCTGCGAGTCATGATCAATCTACCTGTGAAGTTTCATGATCCTAGGCATATGCATTCTTGAATTATCATCCGAAAATCATTTTACTACTTCAGGTCACCATGACCTTGACCTTTGACCTAGTGACCTGAAAATCAATAGGGGTCACCTGCGAGTCATGATCAATCTACCCATGAAGTTTCATGATCCTAGGCGTTTGCGTTCTTGAGTTATCATTCGAAAACCATTTTACTATTTCGGGTCACCGTGACCTTGACCTTTAACCTAGTGACCTGAAAATCAATAGGGGTCATCTGCGAGTCATGATCAATCTACCCATGAAGTTTCATGATCCTAGGCGTATGCGTTCTTGAGTTATAATCCGGAAACCATTTTACTATATTAGGGTCACCGTGACCTTGACCTTTGACCTAGTGACCTCAAAATCGATAGGGGTCATCTGCAAGTCATGATCAATGTACCTATGAAGTTTCATGATCCTAGGCCCAAGCGTTCTTGAGTTATCGTCTGACAACCACCTGGTGGATGGACCAACAGACCGACATTAGCAAAGCAATATACCCCCTCTTCTTCGAAGGGGGGCATAAAAAATTGGGAGGGGGCGTGGGGGTGGGTAGGAGGGGGGTAGGGGGGAGTGAGAGGGGGCTTTAATGTGGGTGGGGTTATTTATTAGATGTTTAAAAAATATATGGGCTGTCCGTTGTACTGGCAGCCATTGTGTGAATACGTTTTTTGTCACTGTGACCTTGACCTTTGACCTAGTGACATGAAAATCAATAGGGGTCATCTGCGAGTCACAATCAATGAACCTATGAAGTGTAATCATCCAAAAATCATTTTACTATTTCGTGTCACTGTGACCTTGACTTTTGACCTTGTGACCTAAAAATCAAAAGGGTTCATCTGCAAGTCATGATCAACCTACCTATGAAGTTTCATGATCCAAGGTATATGCGTTCTTGAGTTATCATCCGAAAATCATTTTACAATTTCAGGTCACCGTGACCTTGACCTTTGACCTAGTGACCTGAAAATCAATAGGGGTCATCTGCGAGTCATGATCAATCTACCTATGAAGTTTCATGATCCTAGGCATATGCATTCTTGAATTATCATCCGAAAATCATTTTAGTACTTCAGGTCACCATGACCTTGACCTTTGACCTAGTGACCTGAAAATCAATAGGGGTCACCTGCGAGTCATGATCAATCTACCCATGAAGTTTCATGATCCTAGGCGTTTGCGTTCTTGAGTTATCATTCGAAAACCATTTTACTATTTCGGGTCACCGTGACCTTGACCTTTAACCTAGTGACCTGAAAATCAATAGGGGTCATCTGCGAGTCATGATCAATCTACCCATGAAGTTTCATGATCCTAGGCGTATGCGTTCTTGAGTTATAATCCGGAAACCATTTTACTATATTAGGGTCACCGTGACCTTGACCTTTGACCTAGTGACCTGAAAATCAATAGGTGTTATCTGCGAGTCATGATCAATCTACCCATAAAGTTTCATGATCCTAGGCGTATGCGTTCTTGAGTTATCATCCGGAAACCATTTTACTATTTCAGGTCACCGTGACCTTGACCTTTGACCTAGTGACCTCAAAATCAATAGGCGTCATCTGCGAGTCATGATCAATCTACCCATGAAGTTTCATGATCCTAGGCGTATGCATTCTTGAGTTATTATCCGGAAACCATTTTACTATTTCGGGTCACCGTGACCTTGACCTTTGACCTAGTGACCTCAAAATCAATAGGGGTCATCTGCGAGTCATGATCAATCTACCCATGAAGTTTCATGATCCTAGGCGTATGCGTTCTTGAGTTATCGTCTGACAACCATCTGGTGGACGGACGGACCGACCGACATGAGCAAAGCAAAATACCCCCTCTTCTTCGAAGAGGGGCATAATAATCGGTAGCGCGTTTTACGACATAGGATTTTAGGCGGGAATACAACTCGGGTACAGTCTAATATTGACCGGGTACGATTAAGTATATTTACCGTACCCGGGGTACATGTAAGTATACTTAAGAGTTCCCGGGGTACATGTAAGTAGTACCCAAGCCGACAATGACCAATGGAGCGATACTTAGGTGTTGAGATAAAAGCCCACTACCACATTCATGTAATTAAAATAAACTGTTGCCATGCTATTGTGGATATATTGTCAGCCAATCAATCGGGATGCCACAGGTTTTATACCCTCTGTGGGTCAGTGTGGGAGATTTTTTAGATCTCCTCAAAAGACACTAAGAACTGGTCCCATAGAGATCCCACCACTTCTTGTATGGTAGTCAAAAAGCGTCAATACTCCAGTGGAGCCCTGCACTTAATGAGATCACTGTGGTGTAGTGGATATGGTGTCCGCCTTGCCCCCAATGCCATTTATATGGGTGTGCAATTTAGATCTCTCCCAAAAGACACCAAGTACTGGTTCTACCCAGCCACAAGACTCATTGAATAGTCTAATTGTGTCGATGCTCCAGAGGAGCCCAGCACTTAATGGGAAGATAAAATCTGGGAATAATAGGAACAAGATCACTTCCAACACTAGGCAACAGCCTTGCACAACATTCAACAAACAAACAAACAAAAACAACAGTTTAGTGGTAGTCAACCTAATAAATTGCAATAATCCAACTCCCAGCTATTGACCCTCAGGGCCAATGGGAGCTGTTCGTTTGTACCCATAAAAGCTCAAATAATTGAAGAAGAACGTTCATTATCTGCTTATTATTGGTATGGACGACTAGGTTCAGGATACTGACTTTAATTAAGGATTTTATCGCTTTCGATAACACATGACTGCTATCTAAATACAACAGCTTACACGTACGAAAACATTGAATAATAACGAATACATCAACAAGAATAATACCATCAAAAATCAATCTCATCGTTGTTATGCACTGAATTTTGACTTTCTTACTATCAATAATCCGACTCAGCGAAAGAGTTACGTTTCTTGACCCACGTTTTTCTTGATAACCAATCATCAGGCGTGTAACAAACAGCACCACATTTTCAACCAACGGAATACTCGTTTTCAAAATTAGATAACAAACAGGAAGTGAGGCAATTAAGGAAATTGACCATTTGGTAAAATGTCAACAAATGCTTAACTTTTAAGACCCGTTCATTATATTAATCGGTGAAAATTGATTGACCGTTTGAAACACGAGTCAAATATTTTTAATATAGTCAGGTAAGATAACATGATTTCGCAAATGAAAATTACCGTTCTTTCTCACAGCAAAATTAATCTTAACTTTCTGTTATACTTATACTATAGTACAGTCAAGTATCTAACTGCCTACAGGCTACAACTGGCATGCCTCTATTTTACATCGAATTTAGACAGAGGCCCCGATCAAACAGGGCAGCACAATTTACCCAAAGCCACCCAAATACCCCCAAATACAGTCAAGTTACCATTACCGGATCATTACCCATACAGTAGCAATCACTTTGATGTTCAAGACTGCGTATCGCAATAAATAGTCGACATTTTTTATTGATTTTTTTGCACACAACATCTTCAAGGCCTGTTTTTTAATACGCATTGATTGAGTCTTAATCGGAGCTACTCTTTCTTAAACATTTCAGTATGTTTTGCTGATATGTATATACGACTTTGTTGACTTCCGTCTTGTTTCCAAGTCGGGGCTGAACACTATTTGCGGCCACATGCTATAACTCTAAGTAAGAAAAGTAAGAAGTTTGCACATTAATTTAAAGGCCATTTAGAAGTCTCTCTGCCTGCAAAAGTCCATCAGTTTTGATTTGTGTTAAAGATTTCGCAACACCTTTTAAAAATGAAATGAAGAATAAGGGCAATAACGGATCAAGTGTGAGAATATGCGTATTGATGATACATTTTGTTAAAATATATGCAAAACTTGTTGAATCTTTCAATAAATGATCTAAATCTTAATGTTTTATTTCTGTTACATGTTCAATGTCGATGATTAGATATGATTAAAACAATTTACATGGTTTATAAGATTCCCATATCTTTTCGATCTTTTGAGGATTTTCAACAGATAATTCACACAAGAACGTCATGCGTAAAATTTTGATACAAGATAACATATAGAAAACAAAAACAAAAAAATTGAATATACTTAATAACTGGCAATGTTACTTGGTCATTGTAAACAACACAGTTCATGTTTGAACAGTTCAAATAGTGTGTTATATGCCCTCCTGAATAGTTTCGATCACGTGTTCCGTTATGGCTACAACTGATCCGTTAATGCATGAATTCTGAGGCGAAAAAAGGTCACAAATACATTTTGTCTGCTCTTAAAAATAAGACTATGCGCTGAAACAGTAAGCAAAGGTTATATTTAATCAAACAGGTGTAAAAGAAGTCTCAAAACATTTATTGCTTTTCACCAGAACAACTTTATTACGCTACTGATCCGGTAATGGTAACTTGACTGTACTCATAATTTAGACTCATTATGGCATCATGTTTGTCCATAATTGGACTTTTTGAACATACAGTTTGTCAACCAGTTCCCAATAATCAGCAGTTCAGATTAATTTGTATTAAATTTTCCATAATGCCCCAATGAACACAAAATGATTAGTGTCTAAGGTAAACATTAGGTAAAGGAATAAATGTACAAAGTTTTAGCAAGAAAGCTTTTGTATTATATGGACAGGGGGATAAATGCAGCAAAAAGTTAACCGGAACTGATTTAATGAGTTATGTTTTGAAATGCGCATAATCCGCATATGGATAAAGAAGGCTTTATTATTTTCAAATAAACGTTTTTCTGATTGAAAACCAAGCCATGACAATGTTTTGAAATACTAATTCTGTAATTTGAATGATTTTTAATAATTTTCCTAAGGGTGAACTTTAATTGTCTATTTTTTACAAAAAAATGCATATGCAATCTGGTCTAACCTGTTATCATACAAAATAAATTTTACCCTTTATTTTTACATCATCTCACATTGAGACTAAATCCTGAAAGAAATTATTGCAGTCGAAAGAATTTTAAAAATTTGCCCAGTGATTCTAAACTGGTTGACTGACTGTATTTTTGGACTTTTTTAATCAAGTGAATTTAAAATAATGATTTTGTGCTGATTAGAAGTCATTAGGGTTAGGTTTTTAATTCTTAAGATACCACGTTTTTCTTAATATTGCTTCAATTGATTAAAAAACTCCAAAAATATGGTCAATTATGCCATACATTCTCATTATCTCCTCCAGAGACACCAAGTACTGGTTCTTCCCAGGAAATGGACTCGAAATAGACTCTGCCCATAATACTCAAAAGAGCAGTTGGCAGTAAACAGAGATAGATAGATAGACCGGGGGTCACCCAAATTGAATAGGATACAGGGCAAAGGGAATATATGTATGTTGAACATTATACATAAGGGGCCCATACATAGTATTTGTATGTTGTCAGTCACTGTCACAACTATTCAAATGGCAAACAATTCTTTTGGGAGAATCGGATCCTCACATTTGACATTCATGAAGTCTGGCAAAACAATTGATATAATAAACAAATTAAGTAGCATTTGAAAACAGATGCATATCACATTGATGATTTACAGGCCAATTGCAATCTTAAAGCCCAAGTCTCACTATTGCCGTAAAGCCGGCAGCGTCCCGGCAGAGCACCCTGTAAACTGTTACTCCACCGGCACTCACCGGGGCTTTACCAGCATCAGACCCCGGCAGAGCTACGGCAACACCCCGGTTTATCCCTGGTCGTCGCCAGTAATGCCCAGGCGGGGCCGTGGTGAATGCTGGTGGCGTCCCAGCAGAGCGCCGGTTTACCGGTGTACCGTAGCTATACCCTGCCGGCATTCACGAGGGCACCACCGGCGACAACCGGGGCGTTGCCGTAGCTCTGCCAGGGTCTGTATGGACCCCGGTGTAGCAACAGTGCCGTCCCGGTTGTTCCTGTCGCTGCGCCAGTGGTTGCCTTGAGGTATTAAACAATTTAATACTTTCCGGGTGTAGCCCCTGTCGTCCCTGGTTCATCCCGGTTGTCCCCTGTGGAGCCCGGTTCATCCTGGTAGAGCCCTGGTTCATCCCAGTAGATCCTGGATCACACACTGGGGCTTCACCGTCATCATAGTGAGACTGGGCTTAAAACTTCCACCTTTACATGTATATGACCATCTGTGTTGCTTCAGAGCTGTAGCATATACATTTTGGTACACTTTTTGAAGCATTTAGAAAGACCCAATTTACAAGATGGTCAGTATACATTAATTTTGGTCAAGTTCCATGAAATGAACTTTTTTCACAAATGCAGGCATTTAATTCTTTACAGTGATAAATGTAAGCATTGGCATTAAATAGCTCCAGTATAATACAATAAAGGAATTTTAGAACATTTTTTTACCCCACCTGGGCTTGAACCACTGTTTTTTTTTCATTTAAAAGCTATTGCCCTTACTACTCTGCCAACAGTGCTGTTACATCGCATGAAGAATGTTTAACATTTTATAGGCAATCCATGTATTATTTATTTTCACATAATAACACAAAACAGGAGCACTCCATATTGTTTTATAATTTTGCTATTGCAATCTTTCATAATTTTATTAGCTCAGCTGTTTTCATAGCCAGCTCGTCGTCTTGTGTCTTGTCCGTCGTCGTGTTGTCCGCGTCGTGCTAAAACCTAAACATTTTGCCAAGGTTTTGAACATTGGCTCAAAAATCAAAGTGCTTCAACCTCCAACTTTGAAACTTCATATGTAGCTGCACCCTGATGAGTTCTACATGCCACATCCATTTTTGGGTCACTAGGTCAAAGGTCAAGGTCACTGTGACCTCTAAAAAAAAATATCTGACAAGCTTTCATCTATTGTTTCACCCGCAGCTGAGCGTGGCATCCGTTAGGCGATGTTCTTGTCATTTTTATGCCCCCGAAGGAGTGCATAAAGTGATCGCACTGTCCAGTTGTCCGTCCATCTGTCCGTCACAGTTTTCGTTTAGGTTTCGAAAAATGCTCATAGCTTCTATGTCGCTTCAGATGTAACCTTCATGTTTGGTATGCATGTGTATATGGACATGGCCTTTCCATACGCACACAAATTTAGACCCCTTGGACCTTGAACTTAGGGTCCGAGTTTAGGTTTCCAAATCAGAGTTTAGGTTTCGAATAATGCTCATAACATCTATGTCGCTTCAGATGTAACCTTCATATTTTTTATGCATGTGTATATGGACAAGGGCTTTCCATACGCACACAAATTTTGACCCCTTGGACCTTGACCGTGAACTTAGGGTCCGAGTTTAGGTTTCGAAATCTGAGTTTAGGTTTCGAAAAATGCTCATAACTTCTATCAAAGCGTTTATCGGGGCATATGTCATCCTATGGAGACAGCTCTTGTTCATTGATGATAACTGAAACATATTTTTAGTATGAATCCAATCAAAATGTGTTATTTCCCTCCCTGATGTAAAGAGTACTTTTCTTTTTTTTAATCAGTGACAAAAAATGAAAATTGTCATTTCGAACAAAGTCCTTTACAGTCATTTTCCACTGTAAATTCAACTAACACTCCAAGCTTGTCAGGCACGAGTTGGCAAGTGTTCAGGGTACTTACAAGGCATACAATGAACTACAATAGATTACTTTATATCAAATAGAGGCCTCTATCAGGATTATAAATACTTTACCCATAAAATAATTATCGGTATACTTTGATTTGTATGCCCCCGGATTGAAAGCATATTGTTTTTGGCCTGTCTGTCTGTCATTCATTCATTGTGTGTGTCCCAAAACTGTAACCTTGGTTAAAGTTTGGTCATAACTTTTTGAATATTGAAGATAGCAACTTGATATTTGGCATGTATGTGTATCTCATGAAGCTGCACATTTTGAGTGGTGAAAAGTCATGGTCAAGGTCATCCTTCAAGGTCAAAATTAAAAAAATACAACCCAAGGGAAGTAATAAGCTTTAAAAGGGAGATAATTTCTAAACCTGCCAAATGATATATTGAAATTTTATTTCAAAGCGGCGCAAAAGCGGGCAGGTCGAGCTACAAAGACCTCGTGAAGAGGCCAGAAGGACATGTAAATAAACTCTGATACACACACACGTACATTGTGTTTCTGACAAACACCTCTCTTGTTTTCTGTTAAAAACCATGTATTTTGCTAACAAAATTTTCAAAATATTATATATTTCTCAGTAATGTATTCAATTGATATTCTACAGGTACACTGGAATGGAAAACAGCCATGTCAGATATACAGCTTTCACATCCAACCGAGTCATCTCTGACTGTCCATCAAGAAGGCAAGACATTGCTAATTGATAAGAAAAATACTAAGTATGCAACTATAGGAGGTATTATATCAAGGATTTTGCTGCCCGTTAAAAAGAGGAAAGTGGAGAATGTCAAAAAACAGAGGTCCAAAAACCATGGGGTGTCACAGAAGCAATGTAAACTGTCATTTCCACCATGTAAGGTCTGCCTTGGAAAGGGAACAGGATTGCATTATGGTGTAAACAGTTGTGAATCTTGTAAATCCTTTTTCCGAAGATGCCTTACAAGAAAGGAAGAATATAAATGTTCAAAGGGCAAAAACTGCCCTGTGACATCACAGGTGCGTGGAAACTGCTCTGGTTGTCGATATTTACGGTGCCTTGAAGTTGGAATGTCCAGAGAGGCCGCATGTTTGGGGAGATATACCTTGTCTCGGAGAACAAAAACCATCATGGAAGCAAAGGGCGAGGAAGGTGCCCCAGATATTGATGTCAGCAAAAAGGCTTCAAACAGGATACGAAAGGATGGTCTCTCTGCAAGCAGCCCTTATTCATGCATTGACACCATCAAGGTGGCTGCAGATGGTTCTGAGGCTGATACATGTAGTCCTATTCAGGACCAATTGTTGACTGAGACAAAGTATATGCCTCTAAAGACCTCTGCAATTATAGAAGTGACTATTGAAGAGGGAAAGCAGGCAAGTTGGAAGTATATTAAAGATGATCATCCACAGATGTATATTGATCTTGTAGAGCAATTAGTGTCGGCCATGAAGGAAATTCGACCATTTGGGAGCATTGTTACTGAGGAAGAAATAAAAGCTAAGTTACAAGAGGACTATGAAAGTTATATGACTAAAGCTGAGGTGTTTGGGAAAATGAAGCCAGTTCCACAAGATGAGTATGTGACCTTGTTAGAAACAACTGGTATTGATATTGATGGGCGTCAGGAATTCCTACGCCAGTCGGCAATGTCTTGCCAACCTGTACTCCACAGCTATATAGCCTTTGCAAATGTGGTACCTGGGTTTTCGTCACTGTCACTTGAGGATCAGTGCAGTTTATTGAAAACCTCACACTTCGAAGTGTTTTTATTTTTGACTTACAAAGGTTACGATTCAGACTTGCAAATGATCTTGACTGAAACAGGGAAAGCTTACCACATTGACCAGGCAGCTGATATATTTTATTCGAGAAATCTCATTAATTCCATATTTGATGTCTGTAAGAAAATTCAGGCACTTTGTCTGTCAAAGGAGGAGACAGCCCTGTTGCTGGCCATAGCAGTGACATTTGGGGACCGATGCAATCTTGAAGATTCCATCAGCGTTGAAGAAATTCAGATGCAAGTTGTGAGCATTTTCAGATGGTACTTGTCAGTATCTCGGCCTCACAATGCCTCGAAATTTTTTACAAAATTGTGGACTGCTTCGTTGCAATGAGAGCAGTGAATGACCGGTATCTCAAAGAGTATGGTGTCATTTGTCAGGACAAATTGGTCCAAAAGGAGGCTCCAATCTGGCTAGCGTACATAAACCCCAAGACGGTTCAGAAAAACAGCCAAAGGTCTAATACAAGTGATGATGATACGTTTGAACTATGTAGTAAGGACTGCAGCAGTTGATGTTCAAGTATCATCATCTTGGGTTATAAAGGGCCTCGGAATAAGAATTGAATTTCATGCTAAAATTGTTAAAGTATGCTTTGTAAATTGTAATCTATAGATTTGATACTTCTTTTAGATATATATGTTTCATTTTGATTTTGAAATTTAAGAGTTAGGTAAAGCAGATTGTTTTTGTTTTTGACATACATGTACCATGATACCAACGAGGCAAAAATTACAATGTACCAGAGACTTATAAGGACATGAAATGTTTTCAGTAACTTATCCCTTTTCTCATACATTTAGTATAGGCCCTCCATATAGTATCGTGTTTTTAAGGAAAAACCCTCAAGAAGTGCTGGACAGTTAATATTTTTCAATTTATAGAAGTTGTAATACATTTGATGGTTATACATGAATATAACGACAATCATTCTCTAATATCATGATTTCCGGTGTTGATTGGAAAGTAGGTCATGTTTATTCTAGGGTGATGCTATGATTTTAAATGACATAAAACACAATAATGTTAGTTTTTTATGGATTAATAATAGCTTTGTCAAATGTTTTACAGGTATATGCGGCTTATTTTTTAATAAAATGTAAAAATCTTTTAAGAACAATGTAAGCAAGAATTTCGTTTTTCCATTCATATACTATTTTTTAGAACAAGCACATGCACATTGTATCAAATCTTAACAACCAATCAGAAGGCTGATATTATGAGAACGACTGTACCTGATACAGACTACTACAGGGAGCTGAATCTAGCCAGTATTTTGTCAAAAACAATACCGATTTTAATGCAGTTTATTATGGATTGACATATAACAAATGTGTGTTTTTGTATGTGCTTACTTCCAAACTGTGTATTTATTCATTAATAAGGCTGATGGATAGACATGCTATATGACAAATTTGAATGATTTCAGTCTTGTGATTGATTGGTTGTCAAGTTGGAGAAATTATTTGAGCTGCGCTCTATGTATGTCATCATGAGTACCGTATGCAATCTGCACAGGCTAATCAGGCACGACACTCTTTGCCTACAATGGATTTTGATTTAAAGTAACATAAATTCTCAAAATCAACAAACATTTAGTACACTATTTCATAAAATTAAGTTAATACATAAAAAATCAGTGTTCCTTATAGAAATAGCCAAAATTTCAATTATAGATGTGGTATGGTAACATTGATTTAACAAGATACAAAATTCTCTTTTTTATTTTTTTGTGCGACAATATATTTCAAGTTAATTTCCCGCCATGATATCCGAACACTGGCTTTGGGCAGCGTTGGAAGAACGACGTTCCCTGGTAAATTTTAGATATCATAGCCGGAAATTCACATGGAACATACATTTGTATTGTGACACAAAAAAATGAGCATTTTGTATTGCATTTAATTGATGTTACCAGACCACATCTACAGTTGTAATTTTGGCTATTGCTACAAAAGAACTTTGATTCTTTATTTGTTAACTTTATTTTTCAAAATATTGTAAGATTAATATTTGTTGATTTTGAGTGTTTATGGGCTTTTAAAGAGCCTTATTTAAAATGAGTAATTTCATAAAAGTGGAAACTGTCGTTCACACAGGCACATCTGAGACCATACTTTAGGCATGTGCATTAACCCTTTCAGTGCGGGAACCGAACTTTGAAGGCCTTTGCAAACAGTTTGGATCCAGATGAGATGCCACAGAACGTGGCGTCTCATCAGGATCCAGACTGTTTGCTATTCTGATAGTATTCTTTGAAAAAAATCGAAGAATATGCTAATTTTAGAAATTCAGCAGACGACATTTTAGCAGAAGACAAATTTCCCAGCATTCAAAGGGTTAATCACTGATAAGCCTTCACAGACAATAAGCCTGGTTTTTCCAGAGTGGGGCCCTTTTTACATCTGTTAACCATTAGCTGTTGAATATCTGTTAACCATTAGCTGTTGAACATCTGTTAACCATTAGCTGTTGGTACTTTAACTAGAAAAAGTATTGCACTTACATGTTATCAATTGAAAACCATGCACGCTTGTTTTTCAATTATGTTGCATCAAATATTTCAAATGATTTTTTTTAATGTCTAGTAACTGGCTGCCTGGTGTAATACGATTATGATTTGATGTTTATAAAGTTATACATCTGTTGATCTGTTAATTTGAATACTGCAAAGTTTTATGACTTTTCGGGCATAATATAAATCACTGAGCGATGATGCATGTCTTTCTCTTTAATTTTAATAAAGCACAGGTGCATAGACCCACAGTTGGCCAAAGGTTAGATTTTGTTCTAAATTAACTTGTTCTATATTATTTTCTAACTTACTCCTGATCATAAAATAAGAACATACATTTTGGAAATTCAGGCAGAGATACTCCTGATTTGGAAATTCAGCCAGTGTGCTTTAAGCCCTATTTGTAAGTCTCTTGATTATCTGCTTGGAATGTTTCTAACACAATACACACAATTCATTCACATAGTAAAAATTGTGTGATTGAACTAAAAGCCTTAGTTAACACAATATAAAAAACTTGCAAGTCAAAATCATACTGAAGAAAATAACCATAAAAGCATTTAAGAATGGGAAGTTAAAATGGTTTCATTTGGTAATTATAGATGATTTGTTTTCCTTAATATTGTAAAATGAAAGTTAGGATAGCAGTTACTGGTCACACTGATACTTCACCAGTCTTTAACTGTACTCTTATCTAACTAGGCCAGTTGTAAGTTGGCAACCGACAAGAGGATTTTGCTGTTAGGTTCACATGGTTTCTTAAGAGTCGTTTGTGTACGTTTGGTTATGTTTGTGTAACAAATGGATACAGCTGTGTTCCTGAATTGAAGTTTTGTCTTAAAAGGGGCCTTTTCACAGATTTTTGCATGTATTAAAGTTTGTTATTCAATGCTTTATATTGATTAATGTAAATATGGGATCTAAAGAGCTCCAGTAAAAAAAAACAAGAATAAAATTAAATAAAGAAAATAAAATAACCCTCAACTGGGCTCGAACCACTGAACCCTGGGGTAAAAGTCTTATCACTTATACCACTCGGCCATCTGTGCTCATACAACAAGTGATGAATTTTATGCTTTATATAAGGTATCCTAGTAGTAACACAAAATATAATGAAAACAACAGAACCTTTCGAATTATTCAATTTTCACGTTGCAACACTTTATAAATTTTAGGTTTTTAAATCGTCAAAAGATGCATATAATGGATATTTCAGAACATGGTAAATGTTCAGTATTACTGTTTCCTCACAAATATCATAACAACAATGAAAATTTGCGAATCCGAATTTTTTATTTTGTCAATTTATCAAAACATGAAAAGGCCCCTTTAAATGGGGGGGGGGGGGTGGGTTGCAATGTTGGAGGTATTTGTTTATTAACATAGTACATGTGAAAAAACAAAAAAATTACATGGGAATTGATAGTGGGTGTTGTACTTATTAAAATGAATTTAATGACATGTATTAATAGCCATATTTTCATTTGCTTTTCTATTCTATTATAAATGCTAAACAAGAGGGCCTGAAAGACCCAAAGTCGCTCACCTGAGATAACAAGATATTATTTGGACAAATCTTCTGACCAAATTTCACGAAGATTGGAAAATAAATGTGGCCTCTAGAGTGTTAACTAGGTTTTACTATAGCCATATAAGGAAAAATGCGCAACCCCCTGGCAGTTTTTCAACCAACCGGCATCATTTTTGAACTCGTCCAAGATATTATCGGGATGAATCTTCTGACCAAGTTTCATGAAGATCGGACAGTAAATGTGACCTCTAGATTGTTAACAAGATTTTACTATAGCCATATAAGGAAAAATGCCCTGCCCCTTGGGAGCCATTTTTTTAAGCAAACATAATTATTTTCGAACTCCTCCAAGATATCATTGAGACCAATCTTCTGACCAAATTTCATGAAGATTGGACAATAAATGTGGCCTCTAGAGTGTTAGTAAGGTTTTACTATAGCCATATATAGCAATATAAGGAAAAATGCCCCACCCATGGTGGCCATGTTTTTAAAGCAACCAAAACCATTTTCGAACTTATCCAAGATATCATTGGGACAAATCTTCTGACCAAGTTTCATGATGATCGGAAAATAAATGTGACTTCTAGACTGTTAACAAGGTTTTACTATAGCCATATTAAGAAAATAGCCCCGCCCCCGTGGTGGCCATGTTTTTCAACCAACCGGCATCATTTTTGAACTCCTCAAAGATATTATTGGGATGAATCTTCTGACCGAGTTTCATGAAGATCGAACTTTAAATGTGGCCTCTAGAGTGTTAACAAGATTTTACTATATTTATAGACATTTGCATTTTTGGTACGTTTTTTTTTGTTTCACATCGTTAATTGCAAAAGTTCGAAAGCCAATCGAAATACACTTGATCTATGAACGTCAAATTAAACATTACTTCTTCCGTAACTAGATACAAGCCACGTGTTTTCAGTGTAAGCGTTCTAAACATAGATGCTGACGTCATTGCGTTATTGCTATTAAGACCGGTGTGTAACGCGTAGTTGTTGATACGCCTTTATTCATTTATAACATTTATAAAATAAACAAGAAATATCTTTAAAAAAGATATACGGCGTTGATAGTTTAACGAATGAGATCAAGGTCGGACAATAAATGTGGCCTCTAGAGTGTTAACAAGGTTTTACTATATATAGCCATATAAGGAAAAATGCCCCGCCCCCTGGCGGCCATGTTTTTAAACCAACCAGCATCATTTTCGAACTCGTCCAAGATATTATTGGGATGAATCTTCCAACCAAGTTTCATGAAGATTGGACAATAAATGTGGCCTCTAGACTGCAAGATTTTACTATGCCATCTATAGCCATATAAGGAAAAATGTCCGCCCCTTGGCAGCCATTTTTTTCAAGCAAAGAATACCATTTTTTAACTCATCCAAGATATCAGTGGGACAAATCTTCTGAGCAAGTTTCATGAAGATTGGAAAATAAATGTGGCCTCTATAGTGTTCAGAAGGTTTTACTAAAGCCATATAAGGAAAAATGCCCCGCCCCCTGGCGGCCATGTTTTTCAACCAACCAGCATCATTTACGAACTCGTCCAAAATATTATTGGGATAAATCTTCTGACCAAGTTTCATGAAGATCAGACAATAAATGTGGCCTCTAGAGTGTTAACAAGATTTTACTTTAGCCATATAAGGAAAAATGCCCCGCCCCTTGGCAGCCATGTTTTTCAAGCAAAGGTTACCATTTTCGAACTCGTCCAAGATATCACTGAGACCAATCTTCTGACCAAAGTTCATGAAGAATGGACTATAAATGTGGCCTCTAGAGAGTTAACAAGTCAAATGTTGACGCCGCACAACGCACGACGGACAAAAGGCGATCACAAAAGCTCACCATGAGCACGTTGTGCTCAGGTGAGCTAAAACATGTAAATTTATCAGTTTTATATGCGCTACTTATGAATTGGTTTCATATATATTAATGTACATATAAACTTTGTGGACTTGTTTTAACAGCAGCATTATTCTAATTGTGCTCGTTTATTATCCAAGGATAATGCTAAAGTTATGTGCTTTTTAACTAAGAATTTCGATTACATGATTCTATAAATAAATACCTGATAATCACATGCAGCATCACTTGATATTTGTAGTGGTCATTACAATTTTAGCATTTGCTCCCTTCTGTTCTGTATTGGCTCACTTGAGCACAATGTTTGTGCATTATTGTGCCAGTTGGTCAACTTTTCTTTCAAATGATATTTCCTGAACTGCTTGTTAGAAGTTTATGAAACTTCACACAAATGTTTCTATAGAGGTTCTCTATGAAGTTTATAAAATTGTTATGGGATATTGAGTTGTTTTTTTTACCTGAAAAATACACATTTCACATGAAATTGCAAGGCACTGAGGTTTAGTATTTGATATGTACCAGTAATATCATGTGGTTTTGTTTCTACATTTTTTTGTCACTATGCCTCTAAATTGAAACTGGCCACTTTCTCTGTTTTATTAACAAATAGAGTTTAAATTGTTATGAGATGGTTTTAAACAAATACAAAGTAGTATAAATTGTTGATTGGTGACAAAATTATGTGTAAGTTCAGTATGATATGTGTTTGTTAAACATGCTGATACTCTAAATGTGAAACTTGAGCATAAAATGCCTCTATAAATTACATGTTTTGTTTTTAATTCCCATCCACATAATTCATGGTCACCCTGTAGTAATATTTGAAGGAGTTTCTTTTTGCTTCATTGACGACTTAAGACGAGTAGTAATTAATGTTCCGACTTAAATGTTTCCAGATGCGCATTTCTTCATAGGACTCCAATGTGTACAGAAGTTTGGATGTAATATTGTTACTGCTCAGGTCTGGATCGACGATGTCTGTGCCAATTCCAGAAAAACAATTAATGTATAGGAAATGTTTGATAGTTTTCATTGAATACATGTACATGTCTCCATTTAGTTTTTCAAGTGAATTGATTCATGGTTTCTATGACCACAGAAAGATAAGACTTTTATATATTCTACTTAAAACCACAAGTTGTTTTAAGGCCTTTCCACTGTCTAATTGATCATTTCAATGGGGCTTCCATTGACACATAGTCACTGGCAGTAACAATTAATGTTTCACTTTCAATGTGTGAAAGTGAAAATGAAAAGAGGAAATACAAGTTGAATAGTCAATAACATTAATTCTCCGTTTGAAATCAAAGATAGGGTAAAATAATTGCATTTCATTTACATGGTGATTAAGTAAATACTTGTACAAGATGAATGACTTAAACATAATCGAAGTACTGAAAGTACTGGTTTGACGATGCTTTTGAAGAGGATGGATATATAGAGGATATGTGTTGGATTCGGGGGGAATATCAATTTTCCCAGAAAAACAGCGAAAAATATGGATATTTTCACTGTTATTTTTCACTGTTTAAAACAGTGAAATACCAGTTTATTTCACTGATATTTCTGTATAAATCACCGGAAAGCATAAAATAAATAAGCATCCATTTAAGTTAATCTACATCACCACAATTGTGTAATTTTTATGTCCCCCACTATAGTAGTGGGGGACATATTGTTTTTGCCCTGTCTGTCTGTTGGTCTGTTGGTCCGTTGGTCTGTCTGTCTGTTTGCGCCAACTTTAACATTTTGCAATAACTTTTGCTATATTGAAGATAGCAACTTCATATTTGGCATGCATGTGTATCTCATGGAGCTGCACATTTTGAGTGGTGAAAGGTCATGGTCAAGGTCATCCTTCAAGGTCAGAGGTCAAATATATGTGGCATAAATCGCTCATTTCATGAATACTTTTGCAATATTGAAGATAGCAACTTGATATTTATTGCTTGTCATTTATCTGCAGGTCAATAGTTAATGGTTGTGGTGCAATCGTTTTCGTTCTTGGACACTGCACTCCCTTCAATGAGATTTATTTACCTAAATATCTCATATTTGAACTTACAATTCTTTTGGGAGTAATGGTCCAGACAACTGGATAAAACAGCAACAATATGCTAACCCATTATTTGTCGAGGAGTATAATTGAGAATCCCTGTGCTAGCCCCCAATCACAGTATGTTTGGGTATGAAAATAGTCAAATTTTGTTTTTCTTCTCAAAAGATTGTAAGTTGAGGAATTTATCATCCAAGACTACAACTTTTAGAAAGCCATTTTTTTCATTTATTTTTATTGATAAACAAGGTTTTGTAACAATCTATACTAAACATAGATAGCTTTAACAGCACAATGTGGCTCACCTGAAACTGATTGTTTCCTAGTGGTGTTAACTAATTTTTCATGAAGATCTAGAAAAAAAGGCATTGTGAGTATGAACAAACTATTTGCGTCTATCCGATCTAGTTGAGCCTTGTTACCGAGTTCCTACTTTTATTTATTTGAACATTCTGATCAACTGCCATGAAGATCAGGTAAAAAATGTGGGTGTTAACATAGATTTTAATGATTTTAGTTATTGATCAAATGCTTGGAAGCACATCACCCACTTTGGAACGTGACCTGTTAATCACTGAGACTAGACCTTGTGACCTAAATGTTGAAATGCTTCTTTCAAGTTTGACTTTGAAATTATTTACAATAATGTTCTAACCAATTTACAAGTGGATCAGAGAGAGAATGTGACCGCTAAAGTATTAACAGACCTTTTCTTAAATTTGACCTAGTGCCCTAATTTTTGATAGAATATGAAACCCAAAATGACATAGAGGTGACTAGTTTCATAAGAATCTGGCAAAGAGGTGACACCCAATTTAAACATTGTAAAATGACATCTTATGTGTTCAATATAAACTTTGGATAAAATACAACAGACAAAACTTGATAACAAAAGCTCACCTTGTCACATCATAACAAGTGAGCAAAATATCCAAAACTATGACATCATATAATTGCTCAGTTACTTCCAATAACAATAAAATGTTACTTTTGAAACAAAAACAATACCTTCCCTTTCTTTCTACAGGCTGTTCTAAAACAAGATAGCCCTGTATCGCTGACCCAAAACTCCTTCTATACTGTCAAAAACTTGTGTATGATTTTACTAAGTTGTAACCTAGCTTTAGCCTGCACATGACCAACTTGCAAATTCAGCTTTTGATTTGATTAAGATGGAAATTGTAAGCAATTTTCATGAAAATCAGAAAGATAATGTGACCTGAAGAAAGGTAAAGGAAGTTTTCTATATTTTGATCTAATGACCTAGTTTTTGACAAACAACCAACTTTCAAACTGAAACTTTATTTCATTGAAATAACATTCCGTCCAATTTTTATAAAGATCTGGAAGAAAATGTGACCTCTGGAGTGTTCACTAACCTTTTCTGTGATTTGGTTTGTTGACCTAGTTTGGACCACATATGACCTACTTTCAAACTTAACCTAGAATTGACCGAGATAAACATTTACCAACATAAGACAAACAAGGGCTGTTTGTAAAACATGCATGCCCCCCATATGGGCTGTCAGTTGTAGTGGTAGCCATTGTGTGAGTACATTTTTTGTCAATGTGACCTTGACCTTTGACCTAGTCACCTGAGAGTCTGCCAGTCATGATCAATTTACCTATGAAGTTTCATGATCCTAGGTCTAACTATTCTTGAGTTATCATCAAGAAACCTTTTTACTGTTATGAGTCACTGTGACCTTGACCTTTGACCAAGTGACCTGAAAATCAATAAGGGTTATATACCAGTCATGATAAATGTACCTATAAAGTTTTATGGTCCTAGGCGTAAGCATTTTTTAGTTATCATCCGGATACTATTTTACTGTTTTGAGTCACTTTGACCTTGACCTAGTGACCTAAACATCAATAGGGGTAATCTGCAAGTCATGATCAATGTACCTATGAAGTTTCATGATCCTAGCGTAAGCACTCTTGAGTTATCATCCGGAAATCATTAAACTGTTTTGACTCACTGTGACCTCGACCTTTGAACTTATGACCTGAACATCAATAGGGGTCATATGCCAGTCATGATCAATGTACCTATGTAGTTTCATGATCCTAGGCCTAAGCGTTCTTGAGTTAACATCCGAAAACCATCTGGTGGACTGACCGACATGTGCTAAACAATATACCCCGAACGAGCCACATAAGAAATGCAGCATAACACATTCTAAAAGTAAAAGACATCTGTGCAATGATATCTTTTCTTCAAATGGTAAGATGAACAAACAAGAGGGCCTGAAAGGCCCAAAGTCGTTCACCTGAGATAACAAGATATTATTGGGACAAATATTGTGACCAAAATTCATGAAGATCGGAAAATAAATGTGACCTTTCTAGTGTTAACAATGTTTTACTATAGCACTATAAGGAAAAATGCCCCACCCCCTGGAAGCCATGTTTATCAACCAATTGTAACCATTTTCGAACTGATCCAAGATATCATTGAGACTTATATTCTGGCCAAATTTTATGAAGACTGGAATATAAACGTGGCATCCACAGAGTTAACAAGGCAAATGTTGACGGCTCACGACGTCCATAAAGCGATCACAAAAGCTCACCATGAGCACGTTGTGTGATTTCACTCAATGCGTTCAAATTTTTTTCACAGGCTTTGCCATTGACCTTTATAGTATGGATGGCTTTGTTATTATTTAGTGCTATCATAGACCTGCAATAGTGTGTGTATGTTTACAATACACAAAGCATATGACATAAATAGACTAGTTGAGCTTATAATAATCTGATTGCTATAGCCAGGTCAATTAAGGACTTAAAAAACATTTTTGTTGTCCTGATTTCATGAAGACTTGAGATATTTATGCACATAGAGTTTCAAGATATGGGATTATCCACAAATAAAAAGTATTTTTGATCTGTGATGTGCAGGCTCTTTTTCCATGACTGTCAAAGTGAAATTTCCATGTGAAAAGGATGTCAATTTTTTCATTCAACCATTGTGTATAAAGAACGGTTCTGCATATAATTTGCCATTTTGATAGGAGATGACCAGGGTGACAGAGAAAAGGGATATGCATTTGAGATCTGGTCAGGACTCCATATAAAAGTGGTTATATTTAAAAATGTTTAATTACCACATAACCACGGACTCTAGATCTCCGTGACATGACTAAGGTTCTAAATTAATCTAGTATGAACATTTGAACTACAAAACTGTATATCTTTTTAAAACAATTAAAAAAATAATATTTCATGTACAAATTTAATCTACCAATGTGTACCGATACTACTTAACATATTTTTGTCTGTATTGAATGTAGGAACTAGTTAAAATATCCATTAGAAAAAGAGATCTGGATATGAAATATTCATTGCCTGAAGCAAAGACCCTGGAGCTATGTTTATATATCTTTAAACACACTGATTAAAGAAGTAAAACAATACATTGATACAACAGAGGTAAAATCATCCCCTCTGAACAATATGATACATAAGTATGTATCATATCTTTTTATCTGGATCTGGATAGGTACACAGCAGGATGTTAAGGTGTGCGCGCTGCGGGAGAGATATAGGAGTTAGTTATATTTTGGATTTAATTTAATTCACTGAAATTCATCACTGAAGTTACAGTATGATCTCATTTGATATAGATGTACATGATTGTATCAAGCAAAATATATAAATAATTATCAGTATTAATTCACTGTCATGATTTCAGTATCATTAAAATGATTTCAGTAAAGTCTATCATTCATATGCATCAATTTTGTAAATATCAATATAAGTATACTACATGAAAACATTTTTGAAACAAGGGCTGTTTGTAAAACATGCATGCCCCCCATATGGGCTGTCAGTTGTAGTGGCAGCCATTGTGTGAATACATTTTTTGGCACTGAGACCTTGACCTTTGACCTAGTGACCTGAAAATCAATAGGGGTCATCTGCGAGTCATGATCAATGTACTTATGAAGTTTCATGATCCTAGGCGTAAGCTTTCATGTGTCATCATCCGGAAACCATTTTACTGTGTCAAGTCACCGTGACCTTTGACCTATAAACCTGAAAGTCAATAGGGGTCATCTGCGAGTAATGATCAATGTACCTAAGAAGTTTCATGATCATAGGCGTAAGCATTCTTGAATTATCATCCGGAAACCATTTTTCAAAGTTGGGTCACTGTGACCTTGACCTTTGACCTAGTGACCTGAAATTCGATAGGGATCATCTGCGAGTCATGATCAATGTATCTATGAAGTTTCATGATCCTAGGCAAAAGCGTTCTTGAGTTATCATCCGGAAACCATTTAACTATTTAGGGTCACCTTGACCTTTTACCTAGTGACCTTAAAAGGGGTCATCTGTGAGTCATGATCAATGTTTCTATGAAGTTTCATGATCCTAGGCAAAAGCGTTCCTGAGTTATCATCTAGAAACCATTTTACTATTTCGGGTCACCGTGACCTCTGATCTAGTGACCTGAAAATCAATAGGGTTCATCTGCGAGTCATGATCAATGAACCTATGAAGTTTCATGATCCTAGGCATAAGCGTTCTTGAGTTATCATCCGGAAACCGTTTTTTTATTTCAGGTCACCGTGACCTTGACCTAGTGACCTCAAAATCAAAAGGGGTCATCAGCGAGTCATGATCAATGTACACATGAAGTTTCATGATCCTAGGCATAAGCGTTCTTGAGTTATCATCAGGAAACCATTTTACTATTTAGGGTCACCGTGACCTTGCTCTTTGACCTAGTGACCTCAAAATCAATATGGGTCATCTGCGAGTCATGATCAATGTACCTATGAAGTTTCATGATCCTAGGCATAAGCATTCTTGAGTTATCATCCGGAAACCATCTGGTCGACGGACATACGGACGGACATGTGCAAAACAATATGCCTTCTCTTCTTCGAAGGGGGGCATAATAATACAGTAGCATGAACCAACAAGGGAGGCAACTTGTTATTTCACAATTTGGCAGTGTATAAAAAGTGGTACTTAATTATCTCGCTAAACATGGGTCTAAATTACGTTTAAAAGCTATTTTCTGATTGGATGAAACAGTCGGAAATCATCCAATAAATAAAGTCTAGATATTTATCTTGCGTAACATGCAATGCAATGCCGCATGCAAGCTATTTATAAAGTAAATATTGTAAATCAAAAAGTTGTGATTTTTTCGCGGTCATAGACAGTGTTCCTGGCTGAAAACGATGAAATATTACTTTTAAATCATTCATGCATTGGTTTTTAGCAAGAGAGAGGTAGAATATTAGTGTAAAACATATTTTTTTAAATTTAAACTTGTGTCTGCTACAATTTAACGAGTGGTTACGGAAATTACCGATTGTACAGATGTATCGACAGACATATGCAAAACAAAAAGAAAAGCTTGCATATTTCAAGTTTATCAGCCTTGAAATTACCTATTAATCAAATGAGAATCGAAATTATTAAAATATAAACAGTAATGTTCATTAACACCAAAATCTTTGGTCACAACCATCATATTTTTGGAAACGGTGACGTATTGTTTTTCGGAGACCAACGATCGGTAATTTCCATAATCATATGGAAAATTTCATCACTGACAAGTTTCGTTTCTAATGTTTTTCTCAAATATTCTACCACAAAATTATTGTATACATGTACCATTACACAAATGAATGACAAGTAATAATTCCTTGATTTTGGGGAGGGACATTGCTATAAATGCTTATAAAAACGCATTAAGGCTAAACTTAAGTGCATAAAATATTGAAAAATAAATCATTATTCAAGTGTAGACAAGTGTTCGTTTTATCTGATATATTCATTCATCCACATTGCTCAGACACTCAAAATCCAGGCCCTGGTCTGACACATTGGTAACATTAACGTTAAACTGTTACCAGGCTTCTGAATTTAATTAGCCAGGTCACAGGAAAAGGGCAGTCTAATCAGTATCCAATTAAACTATTTGTCATTGTCAGAAAACCGCTCTTAAGCAAACAGCTTTCAAGCAACTGCAGGCTGAACAGGATCTAAACTGGCCACAATCGCCTTAATGTCTCTTTTACTGGGATACAGTTCATTTAAAGTGATATTATGGGCGTCTAACAATTTATAGGTGTCTATCGCAACCGTTGTTTATTTTTGGTGTTTCCCTTCATATTCACTTTTATGTTAATACAGCATCAACATACTAAAACAACATCCCAGAAAGAGAAAAATAATGCATTTGAATATCGACCGTACTTTCATTTGACAACCGATCATGCATGTACGTTTTGAACCTAAATTTAGTTTTAGTGCAGATTCGTTCATTCGACACAAAGACACAATTTTATTTTACAGATCATTTCGGCTTACAGGACTGGATGGGTCACGTAAGAATATCGACATAAAATATATTTTTATAAACAACTGGTAGCAAGATGAGTTGCAGAAAATTGATCAGTAACCACAATTTAACTAACTCTTTTGATCTGTTAATTCTTTTCAGTTCAATTCAACAGTGCAAAATGCCCATACTATCACTTTAACTTTAAAGGGATCTTTTCACGTTTTGGTAAATTGACAAAAATTGAAAAAAGTTGTATCGGATACGCAAATTTTCGTTTTAGTTATGTTATTTTTAGGAAAAAGTATTACTGAACATTTACCATGGTCTTATATAGCCATTATATGCATCTTTTAACGATTTAAAAATTATAAGGCATTGCAATGCGAAACGATTGAATAATTTGGAGAGTTATGTTGTTGTTGTTTAATTGTGTGAAACTACGAAGATTGCTTACTGGTATATTAGGTATAAAATACGTCAACCATTTATACTTGGCAGAATAGTCGAGCAGGCTAATGCGTTTTTACTCCAGGACTAAGGGGGTCACTGGTTCAAGCCCTGCTGCAGACTACTTTTTGTTAAAGAATTTTATTCTGGATTTTTAACTGGAGCTTTTAAGATCCAATGTTTACATTTATCAATATAAAGCATTTAATGACTAACTTCAAAACATGTCAAAATCTGTGAAAAGGCCCCTTTAACAGAATATCTACTCCTATAAATATGAGGTCGATATACATGGACTAAACTGTAAATTACGTCCAATTATTTGGACTATAATGATATCAACTACTTAAATAGAAAGAAGAAAGAATTCATACAAACCAGTAATTTGAGTAAAGAGTTTGTAATCAATGTTGTATTTCAGGACAGCTTGGTGATATGCAAATCCCATATGACATGTTGATATCGGGTATCATAGCCATTCAATAAGTCGCAAAATGCTCGAATAAAATTTATAAAGCAAAATGTGACTTAAATTGATAACTAAAAATACCAGTATCATCAGTATGCCAGTTTTGCCTTGTCAAGCTGTCGAGATCCAGAAAGTGCTTCATTCACATTGAATATATCCTTCGAATTCCATTTATTGTTGCATTACTAAATAGCGAAACAAGCCGATTTAAGCTGTAAGAAAGTTTTGAAACGAGTGTTATCAAGTCTCTCATGGGCGAAGCCATTGTTGTAGAAAGTGATCCATTCACATCGAATATATCCTTCGAATTCCATCCATTGTTGTCATTAGCGGAGATTTAGTGAATAAATAATTCATAAATCATAAACGACAGCTTCTAAATAGCGAAATAAGCCAATTTATGCAGTAGAAAAGTTTTGCCTCGAGACTCTCATGGGGGCGGCCATTGTTGAATGTTGGAACACGAACGACAACTCTGCTAGGAGAATGTTATCAATGAAAATCAATGAGGTCGAGGTATTTCGATTAGAAAAATCGAGTTATCTCAATCGGATTGGCTCGGTCTTTTACATAGGTCGCCATTGTGAAGAATTTTTTTATAGTTATCATACCTTAGACAATGCTGTTCCAGCATCGTCAAAAACAAAACACTGATATTGAAAAAATAAACATTTAATAAGAACATGTTGCTTTACAACAAAGATAATAAAACGATAACAGTCCTTGTTATGGCATGAACATACCCTGTCAGAAAAAAATAAAGTAAATAAATATATAGTTTCTTTCATAACATGACTTGTTCTAACATAAATAAAAATTTGTTGTCCAGTTATAAAGCAAAACTGATTTGTAATATTTGTGAATGATAAAGACATGAAACTCAGCTTAAAAAAATGAAGATTCTTTATATTATGACAAAATGCTGCATTCAATCATACATCCATAATAGTTTACCATACTATTTTCTTCAACAGATACCAAAAGTAAAAATGCAAAGCAAAACATCATTACAATTTCAGATTTCCTGGTAAAAAAATAAATCAAAATTTGACAGCTCACACTGGAGAACACTGCACATAGACTTTGACTTATGTACATGTACAGCAGAAGAGTGACTGTATATAGTAATAGTACCACTCATATCTGAGTTTTTAGGCACAAAAGCATAAAGTGGCAAATCAAGATGCAAACTGCTCAATTTCCCGCGGCTTCTGAATCCAGTGGCCCAGCCCAATCTTGTGAGTAAAGGACCTGAATATGCGCTTGGCCTCTTGATAATCTCGATCCATCTGTTTTGCCTCCTGGTAGTTTGCAGCCTGCGCTATTTCCGGACTCTTGAGCATTCTGCCTAGCTCACGGAACCGGAACAGGAAGCCAGCCTTGCACAGACGGCTGGCACATGGGCCGGGGTTCTTGGTGCTTCGGGAGGGTGAGCTGCAGAAGACAAGCAAGCTTTTGCCATACATATACGAGTCGTGTTCTGAGAAAACTGGGCTTAATGCATAGGCGTAAAGTGTCGTACCAGATTAGCCTGTGCAGTACGCTAATAAGGGACGACACTTTACACTTTTATGGTATTTTTAGTTATAAGGAAGTCCCTCCCTACCGAAAATCCAGTTTAGGCGGAAAGTGTCGTCCCTGATTAGCCTGTGCAGACTACACAGGCTAATCTGGGTTGACACTTTACGCACATGCATTATGCCCAGTTTTCTCAGAACGCGACTCATATATTTTCCCAGATTTAGCAATACACAGTGCACACATTTTGTACAACTAGGCAGGTAACGGAATTAGTGATCCTCTAATTGGTAGTCCAGGGCTAGCCAGCCTATACTTTACACTTGTAAACTGTATTAGCATTCTGTAACCCTAGAATCATACCTCAATTTAGAGTTAAAACACTCTAACCTGGAAAACCAAGGGGACAATCATAAAATTCTGTTAAAAGGGGATTCTGGTTTAAAGAGGAAGTAATTTGTAATGTTCAATGTCTGATAAGACATTATTAAGTAACATAGTAACAAATTTAAAACACAGCATGTTTCATGTTTTCATATTTATCCTTATTTAACATATTTCTGTATGGTAAACAATGTGATATCTTTGGAAAATATTTAATCATCATGTTAACCCTTTGCATGCTGGGAAATTTGTAGTCTGCTAAAATGTTTTCTGCTGAATTTCTAAAATTAGCATTTTCTTCGATTTTTTTCAAAGAACACTATCAAAATAGCAAACAGTTTGGATCCTGATGAGACGCCACGTTCTGTGGCGTCTCATCTGGATCCAAACTGTTTGCAAAGGCCTTCAAAATCCGGTTCCCGCACTGAAAGGGTTAATAATATATCAACCCTTGATGAATTTCTCTTTCAAGAAATAAAAAAACTTGCAATAAGATCATTATATGAATGGTTTAGTGCAGCTCCATTGATTTTAAAATTAACTCCTCTATGGTTTCTGCTCATGTTCCAAAACTAGAAAATAACAAGAGCTATCACCAAAGGATGACATATGCCCCCTATTAAACGCTTTGATAGAAAATATGAGCATTTTTCGAAACCTAAAAACATACTTCCAAACCTAAACGCGGACCCTAAATTCAAGGTTAAGATCAGAGGGGTCAAATTTTTGTGCGTATGGAAAGGCCTTGTCCATATACACATGCATACCAAATATGAAGGTTATATCTCAAGGGACATAGAAGTTATGAGCATTTTTCGAAACCTAAACGCAGACCCTAAGTTCAAGGTCAATGTGACAGATAAGGGTATCACGTTTACAGATTTTTCTAAACGTTTAAACGAAATGAAATAAACGAAGCGTTACCGTTTAAATGGTATTCCTATGTCTGTTTAAAAAGCATCAGTACATTCGCATTTCCAAACTGGAAAATAGTAATTATTTCCCGAAGTAATATTCAGTGCATATCCCATTCGCGCAATGATGTCATATTAAAACCATAACATATTATAAACCAGACCATCCGTATCACCACATGTGTATTCTTCATTCTATAAAAACAATTTAAAGAACGTCGAAAATAATGTAAAATTGATGAAAAATACTGTATCCTAAAACGACACTCCGAAAAAAATTGTACGTATTTTGCACATGAAATACAATGTGCATATCGTTTGACTGCAGAAAATGAAAAACCAGTTAACTAGCAAAAACGTTATCAATATATATTTTGGTTAAAAATATTGCTTTTCAACATGCTACCGCAGTGTTTTACTTTGCTAATCAATCACTTAAAATATTTCAAGATGGCGGCATATGCACTGTTTCGTTGCCAAGTTGTAAGATTTTCGGAAAGTAGCTAAGATTTTCCAGCAGTTTCCATTCATGTCTGTGCCATCCGCAAACCAATCAGAAATAAAATACTGCCAAATTCGGTAGCTCAGATTTACCGCAAGTACTTGGATTTCGCAGTTCGTCATTGATATACTTCGTTCGGCTAGTCAGCTACATTATTTGCACCTTAATATTTATTATATTGATATTGACTGTCGTTTAAACGTTTCCTGTCTTGGTAAACGTTTTTAGCAAAACACAAAATGCGACCGTTTAAACGTGATGCCCTTTGTGACAGAGGTCAAATTTATTTAGCGCATGGAAAGGCCTTGTCCAATGTCCATATACACATGCATACCAAATATGAAGGTTATATCTAAAGTGACATAGAAGTTATGTGCATTTTTCGAAACCTAAACACAGATTTTGAAACCTAAACGCAGATCCTAAGTTCAAGGTCAAGGTCACAGGGGTCAACATTTTTGTGTGTATGGAAAGGCCTTGTCCATATACACATGCATACCAAATATGAAGGTTATATCTCAAAGCCCTTGAGTCAAGGGACATAGAAGTTATAAGCATTTTTCGAAACCTAAATGCAGATTTCGAAACCTAAACGCAGACCCGAAGTTCAAGGTCAAGGTCACAGGGGTCAAAATTTGTGTGCGTATGGAAAGGCCTTGTCCATATACACATGCATACCAAATATGAAGGTTATATCTCAAGGTACATAAAGTTATGAGCATTTTGAGAAACCTAAACGCAAAGTGTTACGGAAAGACAGACAGACGTACGGACGGTCCGATCACTATATGTCCTCCTTCAGGGGCATAAAAATATCTAAATCCTGCATATAATCTACTGTTAGCTTATAGTATAGTACATTAAGTAAAACTGTTCTCAGTTTGCAAATAAAACAGAGAAGAGTTGTCAGAATGCAGATGAATATGGTATATTTCTTCTGTTATTGTTCATCTATTGCACTTTATTCGAACCTAATAACTAATAATTATGGTCATTGTATGGTCATTATTTAACATCCTAAATCATAAAAATAATTGCGTCAGGTTTATGTTGGCATGCTTTATCAGTTTAGTTCAGTCTGATAATTGCACTTATGCCTTTACACAATGGTCAAGCTGAGTAGAACTAAGCAATAACTAATGTTAAATGCACATAAGTGGGCTAGTAGCTGATAACTGCCTTTCTTCAATGATAAGAGGTGGGGCTAAAATAGTAGCTGATAACTGCCTTTCTTCAATGATAAGAGGTAACTGCCTTTCTTCAATGATAAGAGGTGGGGGTAAAATAGTAGCTGATAACTGCCTTTCTTCAATGATTAGAGGTGGGGGTAAAATAGTAGCTAATAACTGCCTTTCTTCAATGATAAGAGGTGGGGCTAAAATAGTAGCTAATAACTGCCTTTCTTCAATGATAAGAGGTGGGGCTAAAATAGTAGCTGATAACTGCCTTTCTTCAATGATAAGAGGTGGGGCTAAAATAGTAGCTGATAACTGCCTTTCTTCAATGATAAGAGGTAACTGCCTTTCTTCAATGATAAGAGGTGGGGGTAAAATAGTAGCTGATAACTGCCTTTCTTCAATGATAAGAGGTGGGGCTAAATTAGTAGCTGATAACTGCCTTTCTTCAATGATAAGGGATGGGGCTCAAATAGTAGCTGATAACTGCCTTTCTTCAATGATAAGAGGTGGGGCTAAAATAGTTGCTGATAACTGCCTTTCTTCAATGATAAGAGGTGGGGCTAAAATAGTAGCTGATAACTGCCTTTCTTCAATCATAAGAGGTGGGGCTACAATAGTAGCTGATAACTGCCTTTCTTCAATGATAAGAGGTGGGGCTAAAATAGTAGCTGATAACCGACTTTCATCAATGATAAGAGGTGGGGCTAAAATGGTATCTGATAACTGCCTTTCTTCAATGATAAGAGGTGGGGCTAAAATGGCTGTAAACATGAGTCTCACTCTGGGAACACTGGGCTACACACGAGTGCATTAAGTGTTGTATCAGATCTGGGAACACTGGGTGACACACGAGTGCTTAAGTGTTGTATCAGATCTGGGAACACTGGGCTACACACGAGTGCATTAAGTGTTGTATCAGATCTGGGAACACTGGGCGACACACGAGTGCATTACGTGTTGTATCAGATCTGGGAACACTGGGCGACACACGAGTGCATTAAGTGTTGTATCAGATCTGGGAACACTGGGCTACACACGAGTGCATTAAGTGTTGTATCAGATCTGGGAACACTGGGCTACACACGAGTGCATTAAGTGTTGTATCAGATCTGGGAACACTGGGCTACACATGAGTGCATTAAGTGTTGTATCAGATCTGGGAACACTGGGCTACACACGAGTGCATTAAGTGTTGTATCAGATCTGGGAACACTGGGCTACACACGAGTGCATTAAGTGTTGTATCAGATCTGGGAAAACTGGGCTACACACGAGTGCATTAAGTGTTGTATCAGATCTGGGAACACTGGGCTACACACGAGTGCATTAAGTGTTGTATCAGATCTGGGAACACTGGGCTACACACGAGTGCATTACTTGTTGTATCAGATCTGGGAACACTGGGCTACACACGAGTGCATTAAGTGTTGTATCAGATCTGGGAACACTGGGCTACACACGAGTGCATTAAGTGTTGTATCAGATCTGGAAACACTGGGCTACACACGAGTGCATTAAGTGTTGTATCAGATCTGGGAACACTGGGCTACACACCAGTGCATCACGTGTTGTATCAGATCTGGGAACACTGGGCTACACACGAGTGCATTAAGTGTTGTATCAGATCTGGGAACACTGGGCTACACACGAGTGCATTAAGTGTTGTATCAGATCTGGGAACACTGGGCTACACACGAGTGCATTAAGTGTTGTATCAGATCTGGGAACACTGGGCTACACACGAGTGCATTACTTGTTGTATCAGATCTGGGAACACTGGGCTACACACGAGTGCATTAAGTGTTGTATCAGATCTGGGAACACTGGGCTACACACGAGTGCATTAAGTGTTGTATCAGATCTGGGAACACTGGGCGACACACGAGTGCATTAAGTGTTGTATCAAATCTGGGAACACTGGGCTACACACGAGTGCATTAAGTGTTGTATCAGATCTGGGAACACTGGGCTACGCACGAGTGCATTACTTGTTGTATCAGATCTGGGAACACTGGGCTACACACGAGTGCATTACTTGTTGTATCAGATCTGGGAACACTGGGCTACGCACGAGTGCATTACTTGTTGTATCAGATCTGGGAACACTGGGCTACACACGAGTGCATTAAGTGTTGTATCAGATCTGGGAACACTGGGCTACACACCAGTGCATTAAGTGTTGTATCAGATCTGGGAACACTGGGCTACACACGAGTGCATTAAGTGTTGTATCAGATCTGGGAACACTGGGCTACACACGAGTGCATTAAGTGTTGTATCAGATCTGGGAACACTGGGCTACGCACGAGTGCATTACTTGTTGTATCAGATCTGGGAACACTGGGCTACACACGAGTGCATTAAGTGTTGTATCAGATCTGGGAAAACTGGGCTACACACGAGTGCATTAAGTGTTGTATCAGATCTGGAAACACTGGGCTACACACGAGTGCATTAAGTGTTGTATCAGATCTGGGAACACTGGGCTACACATGAGTGCATTAAGTGTTGTATCAGATCTGGAAACACTGGGCTACACACGAGTGCATTAAGTGTTGTATCAGATCTGGGAACACTGGGCTACACATGAGTGCATTAAGTGTTGTATCAGATCTGGAAACACTGGGCTACACACGAGTGCATTAAGTGTTGTATCAGATCTGGGAACACTGGGCTACACACGAGTGCATTACGTTTTGTATCAGATCTGGAAACACTGGGCTACACACGAGTGCATTAAGTGTTGTATCAGATCTGGGAACACTGGGTGACACACGAGTGCTTAAGTGTTGTATCAGATCTGGGAACACTGGGCTACACACGAGTGCATTAAGTGTTGTATCAGATTATTAGTTTAAAAGCAGTGTCTTCCAAACAAAAATCTAGTCTAGGAGGAAAGTTTTTTCTCCAATACGCACAGGCAATTCTGGGACTACACTTGACCCAAGGGCATTAAACCCAGTTTTTTCAATAATTTCATGAGGCTTTGCAATGCACTCAACTCAATACCCCTGGTTCAAAAGTCCTGCATTATACGGAGCTATCAAGCACTTCATACATTCTTTTAAAAATCTTGAGGTCAAGGATATATGATTTTTTGTCAAATTATTTTTTCAGGAAAGAGAAAATTCATTCATTTCTTTCCTTTTCACCTAATTTATGAACTTTCAGTAACGGACAGCTATATTGCTGTTCTATAAGCGCATTGGTTGTTTAACACCCTTCTTTAATAGGTGACCTTGATTAAATTGCTGCTCTTGGCGCATGTGAGCTTGTTTTGTAGTCACCAAAACGGATAGATAGTGTATCTTCCAGGACACTGAAGAAACTCTTAAAGAACAAGCCCAAAGAAAAAATGGAATAACTATCAGTAAAAGCTAAATAGCTGGAAATTGCAACCATATTTCAAAATTCATATCAACTTTCTTACGCTTAGTAAATTAATTATGTAGAAGTGGTGAGACATGCTCTAGGTTCTCACATTCAAGTGCAGAAAGACTTCAAAACTTTCAAATACACATACAATAGCTACTGGTGGTGCTACCTTTAGTTATCATGTATACCAGTAAATGAAAAAGACAATCAGACATACAGTAAACAAAATGTTTACTAGAAGAGCTCTATTGTTATGGAAATGTCTAAGCGTTGTTATGGTAAATTAGTAATGAAAGGTTATATGACAGTTTTGCCTACTTACTCTTACTTACTGGTTCAAGGTATTACCTGTCAGTGACCTTGCCTGTGAATCCTTCCACAATCTCAGGAAGCTCATCTGCCAAGGACCTGCAACACAGACACTGTCTCACTATCATTATTGTATATATCCATTAGAGTATTAATATCAGCGCTGTGACTAAAAAAATGTCAGGGAAGAAACACTTCCAACCACACTTAAAACAAAAGAGCAATATTTATACATTATTTGATTAAAATGTTTTAGATGTAACAAGCTTTACGAGGTGATCATTAGCTGAACATAGATGAAATAACTAGAATATGAATGAATGACATTGTAAAGAGTAACCATTCAGAAGTTATATGAGTTAATATAAATAGTATTCCACCAACTCGCCATTTAATACTGAAATATGTTGATTTGATTGGTAATCTGAATACTGACCAATCAAAACTGGAGTATTTCCCTTTGAAGGTTCTGCCTTCTAACAAATTAAAACTGAGTGACGTCAATTTGAAGAGTATTCTGCCTCCTTTCAAATTAAAACTGAGTGACATTAATTTGAAGAGTATTTGGCCTGCTCACCAGTTAATACTGAGTGATGTTCCTTTTCCCTCCATCTCTTCAATGTGAAGAGTTCCTGAGGACAGGTTTGGATGGTGCAGCCTGTATGTGTTGGGCAGGTACCTGTTCACCACATCATACAGACGACAGCACACAGCCCGTGACAGATGACCGTGGTGATACTCACGCCCTGTCAGAAATGTAAATATCCTATGTATGTGTCTACTTTCTCATAAGGCTAGAAAACATGAAAGTCAATTGTACATTGAACAGCTAGACTGTAACTGTGACAGACTATTAGTAAACATATAATTCGTACTTGTTTTGAATAGTCATCATTACAAAAAGAGAGTACAGTATTGCTGGAAGTGATAAAAATTAAATTGTTAATAAATTGTTATGAAGTGAATTTAAATCAGAGGAATTGCACTTGTTTGCATATTGAGCACATGGTCAAGTATATTATTTAACAAGCTTCACAAAGCCCATGTTTGAATTATGACCTTTAAGTTTGACCTTGATTGTTGTGAACATTTTTGGAAAAATATTTGAAACAACAACAACAAAAATTGGATGTACATGTATTACCGCTAAGTGTGACCTGATTCTTTGAGTTACACATAAAGTTGTAAGCAAAGACAAACACTATCAAAATGGTGACAATGTATGGATATTTAATAAACATGCTGTATACAAATTTGACATTTGACCTCAAAGTGCTAAGGTCACCTTTTGGTAAGGGCAAAGGTCACATTACACCCAGATGTAATGTGTAAGGTCACATTTATATGACACAAGAACCTACCTAATATAATTGAGTTGACATAGACAGGCAGCATGAAGGTGCTGAAGAGGCCACCCTGCAGCCCCACAGTGTTCCAGAGCAGCAGCTTGTCACTGCAGGACATGACCAGCAAGTCACCAGTCTCCACGTCCTCTAGGTTCTGTATGGGGGCCTGGTCCTCCTCCACACACTCTATCACCCCTGGAAACAAGATACTAACACGAGTTAGGCATTAGTCTATCATCCCTGGAAACAAGATACTATCATGAGTTAGGCATTAGTCTATCACCCCTGGAAACGAGATACTAACACGAGTTAGGCATTAGTCTATCATCCCTGGAAACGAGATACTATCATGAGTTAGGCATTAGTCTATCACCCCTGGAAACGAGATACTATCATAAGTTAGGCATAAGTCTATCACCCCTGGAAACGAGATACTATCACGAGTTAGGCATTAGTCTATCATCCCTGGAAACGAGATACTATCATGAGTTAGGCATTAGTCTATCACCCCTGGAAACGAGATACTATCATGAGTTAGGCATTAGTCTATCATCCCTGGAAACGAGATACTATCATGAGTTAGGCATAAGTCTATCACCCCTGAAAACGAGATACTAACACGAGTTAGGCATTAGTCTATCACACCTGGAAACAAGATACTATCATGAGTTAGGCATATCCATTATTTTCTACCGGTATACATGGTTATTTACCCAATTACGCGAATGTAATTGTCCATTTCCCCCAGGCAGTCATCTGCCAGGTTTTATGACCTTAATCTGGTTGTAAAATTCCATGCTCTTAGCGTCACAAGTTAAGCTAAAACAGGGCCGTATTCTCTAGAATAGCGCAGTAACATATTTTGTCTGAAAATTAAGAGACATTAATTATGGATGAAAACCCGTATGTCCGAAAATTAAATAAGAGTCACTAAAAATAATGTTTTGCTAAAAAAGAGTGTGTCCGAAAACTTTGAGTAATTACGGAAATCAGCAAACAAGAGGGCCATGATTGCCCTGAATCGCTCACCGGACTTACCTTGCTACATCAACTTAAATTCTACCAGACACATATACAATCCCAAGCCAGATTTCATTAATTAATACATTCTGACAAAATTTTATTAAGACATGATGAAAACTGTTACCTCTTTCATCTACACAAGGTTTTACTAGAATTGGCCCGGTGACCTAATTTTTGACTCCAGATGACCCAAATACGATCCAAAATCAGATATTATTAAGATAAACATTCTGACCAAATTTCATAAAGATTGGATGAAAACTGTGACCTCTATTGTCTAGGAAGGATGTCGCGGCACCGACACAGATGATATTTTAGTGTAAATTATTTAAAAAAAAATATTTATTGAGATATCTTCATGAAATTTGGTATGCATATATTAAATGACATGCTCTTTTCATTTTTAAGGTCCATTTTTCTCTATCTGCAAGTGCAAACATTTTTGTCCTATAAAAACCATGATGTTATTATTACCAGTAGTTTTTTTTAAAGTTAATAATTGTATGTCACATTACTTTGACGTCATTCCAAAACTGCTTTTGTCTATTTAAATTTTTACATAAAAGTTTACATATTAAACATGTCAATATAAGTAAAATCATTAAACAAACAAACATGTGGTTGAACAGAATACATTTATTGACAATACACACAAATAGACATAATACATTGAGTACAAAATTGTAAAATATCCCTTAATAGTTTACATACAGGATGATTATCTATAATGAAAATAATGCTTTTTCCTTTTATAACAGAAAAAATTCACAAACAAATATATATAAACATTAATAAAACTAAAATATAATTATATACAATTATTGAATATCAAAATCCTTTCACTTCCTTCTTTCCATTTAATGTTTATATCAACAGCATTTTTCACCCTGTATTTCAGTGTACTGTCATTTGCATCAGATGGATGTAAACGTCTCAACCATTCCATCGGTACTGTTATTGGAAGATTGTCTTTGTTAACATAAGCTTTTAACTCAATAACAAGACTGTTGGTCAGTTGTTCTGCCTTTATGGGCTGAATAGTCATTCAATACTTGCAAAGTTAAACCAATTGGTTTGCATTAAGGGCCTGGGAAGTTTCCGGAGTCCATCTTCATATCCCTCTTTCAGACCAGACCATGGAAGTTTTGTGGGATTACAATACACCTGAAACATAATTAAGACACACATTGCAATAAAATAACATGAACAGTCTGCCATAAACAAATTGTGCACAATTGAGAAATAATGAGAACCAAATGTCTAAAGTAGTAAAGACCTAAATACTGACCTCTGCACATTTAATATTGTACATATATATTGAAACAACTTAATCATTAAAATCCTTAATACTTATATAACATGTATATTATTATTTGTTTTCGTGCAAAATCAATCAGTTTACCAAAACTAATTGGTATATAATGGTTTAAAATCACTGGTCGAAATGACTGGTCAAAATGATGCGTATCCGAAATTATATACAGTACTGTTTACATAATTTGTTTAGAATTTAAATGTCCTTACAAACTTATTAGGGACAGAAAACACAGAAATATGTTAGATGAATTGATTAACACCCACTGTAGTGTTTTTCTTTAGCTTAATAGGGCTTTATTCTATGAATATTTCGTTAATTTTTCGCTAAGCGAAGGAAATTCAAAATGGTGGCTTTGCCGTAGAAGATTTCGGGATTTTCGTAACCACTGAACTTTGAACAAAAATGCTTGGGGTAAACGTTAACCGATTTGGTCATAAAATATATCAAATTAAAGCTTAGAGTATGTACTATTAAACAATATAACTTCTTTTGATACATACCGATTAAGTTTCCGACAAATTCACGCAGACTTTGGTAAATTCTAACACAATTGTTTAAAAGCCGATTTTAACGGAAGTTGCATCATCATGAAGGGGAATTCCTCCTCTGATTGGTTAATTTCACTTCATTAATATTCATTAGGATTTACCTCACAGCAAAACATGTGGAAAATACCCACTGTCACCGAACCGTGTCCGCCATATTGCACTCTACTGCGGACGTGTGAAAAAACCGATAATCCGCATTGTTCAATAATTAAGCAACGATTAATAACACTTATCCTTTATGGATTTTCATGAAATAAAAACTATAATAAAGAAAAAAAAAATCTCTTTAATCTGATATAAAAATTATTATTATACACTTAGTGAAAACAATTAATTATGCTGTTAAAGGTTTTTCTATTATTTGACCTAGTGACCTAGATTTTGACCCCATATGACCCAAATACAATCCCAACCCAGATTTCATCAAGATATACATTCCGACCAAATTTCATAAAGATTGGATGAAAACTGTGACCTCTATTGTCTACACAAGGTTTTTCTATTATTTGACCTAGTGACCTAGTGTTTGACCCCAGATGACCCAAATACAATCCCAACCCAGATTTCATCAAGATAAACATTCTGACCAAATTTCATAAAGATTGGATGAAAACTGTGACCTCTATTGTCTACACAAGGTTTTTCTATTACTTGACCTAGTGACCTAGTTTTTGATCCCAGATGACCCAAATACAATCCCAACCCAGATTTCATCAAGATAAACATTCTGACCAAATTTCCTAAAGATTGGATGAAAACTGTGACCTCTACTCTCTACACAAACAAATTGTTGACGGACACACGAACGCACACACACACGCACGCAGGCACGCATGCACGCACAACGGACGCCGGACATCACAGGGTCACATAAGCTCAGCATGTCACTTCGTGACAGGTGAGCTAAAAAATATCAAACACATTTTAATTGACAGATATTGATTGTAAGATGAAATCGACAGCAAATGACATCATTACAAAAAGGCTACTAGCGCAATATGAATATGCTGCTGCCAGTGTAATATTTGGACGGGATTAAAAATATTACTTTTGGGGGGGGGGGGGGGGGGGGGGGTCATCAAAAGTGCTGCAAAATTGGTTATTTCCTCTTACACCAAATTTCTTCTTGACAGATTTACACGAATCTCATACATTTTCACTTGGTCAATCAGATCTCAGAAATTCAAGGAAAAATCAAACATCCCAATGAGATGACACAAGTCTATTACTTTTAGCAACATGGTGACAACATGACTTCTCCACCAGTCAAAGACATTTTTCTGTATTTATCAGGGTTTTAAATAGCTTTGAAAGATGAAGACTTCTTGAACATAACTAAGAAACACAATTTGCTGAGCATTTAACAAATATTATCCATGTCATACATCAAGGTCCAGGTTTAAACTTTTACACCAGACTTCTCAAATGTTTGTTTTCACTATGTTGACCTACCGTCTTCATTCTTGACAGAGAACCATCCTGGCAGCTGTTCAGTGAAGGCAGGAAAGTGGGCCCCTTCTTCTGTGGCACATTCATTTTCATGTGTCAAAGGCTCACACGCACTGAAAAACACAAAGGAGCTGTGTTGTAACAGTTCCAAAATAGTTATTAACTCTTTCAGTGCTGGAACCGAATTTTGAAGGCCTTTGCAAACAGTTTGGATCCAGATGAGACACCACAGAACGTGGCGTCTCATCAGGATCCAAACTGTTTGCTATTCTGATAGTATTCTTTGAAAAAAATCGAAGAATATGCTTATTTTACAAATTCAGCAGACCACATTTTAGCAAATGACAAATTTCCAGCATGCAAAGGGTTAAAGATATGCAGCAAGCGATGCTTCAGACATTACCGCGAATTTGCGCATTCCGACAAGGTTACAAGGCCATTATGACTTGTCATAAGAGTGAACGCATGAATTTTGATGTATATCTTGAGCGGATGTCCAAAGGCGCAATTTGTACACCACCTCTCAAAATCAGTTCTGCTTTGTGCAGATAATTGATCTCATTGTTGAACACCAGTAGATGATAACATTTGTATTTACAAGGCTCCTTATGGGACAGTTAAGGTTAGATCTTGAAAGCATTCTGCTCTTTCATGATCATTAGCAATTACAAAGATATTCAAATAGATCAAATTTATATCATTGTTATTCGCTATTTTGCAAAAATAAATCTATTCACAATGAAATTTTGATCTGAATGAACATGTGTATCATTTAAGTATTAAATAATGTAATACAGGTGATATTCTTTATGAATGTTCAATTGAACAATTCATTAGCTACAGCATTCTAAAGAAATACAGAACAAGATTACTATCTTGCATTTAAGTAAGAATGGGCACCAACTTGTTACAAGCACATAATGACATCAATGCTTCCAACATTTAAAATCACCATATACATGAAACTTGAATATCGGTACCGTAACAACAGTGTTTAGATTGTCCAACCTATGACACAAGGAAATAATTAAAACAAAACAAGATCACTGCATAACGGATGCCACGCTCGGCTACAGGTGCAGTTTTGAATAAATGAAAGCTTGTCAGAATTTATTGATTTTTTTTTTTAGAGGTCACAGTGACCTTGACCTTTGACCTAGTGACCCCAAAATGGGTATGGCGTGTAGAACTCATCAAGGTGCATCTACATATGAAGTTTCAAAGTTGTAGGTGGAAGCACTTTTAGAGCCAATGTTAAGGTTTTAGCACGACGTGGACGGCGGATGACGAGCTGGCTATGACAATACCTCGGGTTTTCTCCGAAAACACAGAGCTTAAAATGCATAAAGGAATAAAAACCATTCAAAAATGCAAAATGCTAAGCTTCAATTCATATTTGGCTGTAAAAAAGCAGAACTACGTGTACAAATGTAAATAACAATGTAACTAAAAGCTAAGCAAAGTGAAAGGCTAAGCAAAACTGGTTGATTCTTCCAAACATTGAATGAACATATACAAACCTTGATTGAACAGTTCTAGGGAAAATAAAACTAGCTTATCAGAATTGCAAACAGTACATACTTTTGAAAGCCTGAAATCAGTCATTCTCGTGGTACAAGAGGAATTATCATTTGACTGTAAACAACATGTTTATATATCATAATTGTTGAACATTTTATGACCAAAATATAATTGATAATGGCAGCCACATATGTTTTCCAGCAGATTTAACAAGTATGTTCCCAACATTTCTTTTAAAACAATATCTTGGGGGCATTGATGAAAAAATGCAAAAATACTGTATTAGAGTATACTTTATAATGATTTATTTTTTCAACTATCTACTATGGTCACATGCAGAACAGGAAAAAAAGGCTTTAACGGTTCAAAAAGACACTGAAAATTCATACAATGTTGCATCGCTATTTGCAAATTTTCGTTGCAGTTATTTTTTGCAAGGAAATATTAATACTGAACATTTACCATTGTCTCAAGTATCCATATTATTCATATTTTTACAAGTTAAAAACCAGAAAATTAACAACCGTTACAAATGCGAAACAATTGTATTTGGAAAGTTCTATTGTTATAGTTATGATCTGTGACATTACAAGGATTTCTTGTATAAAGCAAAAAATGCAAGCTCTGCATGTCAGTATCGATGGCCGAGTGGTTTAAGCAGAAGACTTTTAATCCAAGGTTCAGTCGTTCTAGCCCAGGTATAGATTAAAGAAATGCTTTTGTTTATTGTTTTAAATGGTGACTTTTGTGTTCCAATTTTTTATCAATTTAAAGCATTCAATGACAATCTTCAAAACATGCCAAAATCTGCGAAAAAGTCCCTTGAAATCAGAGTTTATTAAAAGTTTCAGCAAATGAAACTTAAACATCTAAACTGATTTAAATGCTATGTTTAGTTTAGGTATGTTGAAGTTACAGATAAACAAATAAAGTGTTTTTTTTTCAAGGATAAGGAACCTATTTTTGGGAATACCAAAACACTGTTGTTTTTCTGGGTTAAAATCCCTCTTTCTGCGAGCAGAAAACAAGACAGGTCAATTTGGTCAGAGAATGCCTTCACATTTATTCTATACAATATTTACATCACAGGCAGCCCCTGAATGCACTCTCATCCTATCTACCCAATGTCCAAGATACGTACATTTCAAGGCAATCTCTGTAGTCCCCCGGTGGCGGGTTGTTAAGGAACAGATGTAGTGTGACGTGAGGCTTAAAGCGGAACTTGCCCCCTGGACATGATTCCTCAAAGATGGATGTGACTGTGTTACCTTCCAGATAGCTCTTGATTTCTTTGTGGAAATACCTGCACGCAAACAACATTAATTCTAATGAACATCTTTTGAAAATACCTGAAGAAGGAAGCAGTAATATTTGATTGGCATTGAATACAGATTTGTTTATTTACTGCATATTTAGATTGGCTAAGAAAAACCTCAACCACAAAACTTACTGAGTGTACATGGTGGAAAGAAGCAAAGTTTATTCAAAATGATAGAAAGAAAGCAAAGTCTATTAAACAGGATGGAAAGAAAGCAAAGTTTATTAAACAGGATGGAAAGAATGTCAAGTTTATTAAACAGGGTGGAAAGAAAGCAAAGTTTATTAAACAGGATGAAAAGAATGTCAAGTTTATTAAACAGGGTGGAAAGAAAGCAAAGTTTATTAAACAGTATGACCAGAAAGCAAAGTTTATTAAACAGTATGGCAAGAAAGGCAAGTTTATTCAACAGGATGGAAGAAATACAAGTTTATTCAACAGGGTAGAAAGAAAGCCAAGTTAATTCAACAGGATGGAGAGCATAGTTTATTCAACAAGAAATCCAGTGTGGAAAGAAAAACAAGTTTATTGCAAAGGGTGGAAAGAAAGCCAAGTTTATTGAACATGTACATAAAAAAAGATTATTCATCAGTATGGAAAATAGACAAGTTTATTCAAAAGGATGGCAAGAAAGTAGGTATGGCAAAATTATTTGAATATTCAATTGAATGGTCAGTATTCGAATAACAGAATTGGTATTCACATTTTTTTTTCAAATGTAATTGCCCTAATATTTAATGACCTGGGAGCTGCTTATGAATTGGCACCCAAAATCACTTGGGATTAACATTTTTGATGCGACGTTCTTTGATAACGCGGCCCGTATCAGCGTTGATTGTGCAATGCCATATACACACAAGAAAGGCCCCAAAATGTTGTTTGTCAATGAGGTGCCAATTAAAGGCTTCAATTGACTGACTAGCCCCCCCCCCCCCCCGAAACCATTTTCAAACTCAACTCTCATATCAAGAGTGTTCACATGTTTTTACTATATACATATAGAGAAAAATGCCCCGCCCACTGGTTTTCATCAATCTGGACCATTTTCGAACTCGTCCAAGATATCAATAAAACAAATGTTTTGACCAACTTTCATGATGATTGGGCAAAAATTGTGACTTCTAGAGTGTTTACAAGGTTTCTCTATAGCCAAATAAGGAAAACTAACCCCCCCCCCCCCCTGGCAGCCATGTTATTCAAATGACCGGAACCATTTTCGAACTCAACTCTCATGTCAAGGAAACAAATGTTCTGACCAAATTTCATGAAAATTGGACCAAAAATGTGACTTCTAGAGTGTTCACATGTTTTCACTATATACATATAGAGAAAAATGCCCTGCCCACTGGCGGCCATGTTTTTTCACTGATCTAGACAATTTTCAAACTCGTCCCAGATATATATAAAACCAATGTTTTGACCAACTTTCATGATGATTGGGCAACAATTGTGACTTTAAGAGTGTTAACAAGGTTTCTCTATAGCCAAATAAGGAAAACTGCCCCCCACCCCCCCCCCCCCGGCAGCCATGTAATTCAACTGACCAGAACCATTTTCAAACTCAACTCTCATATCAAGGAAACAAATGTTCTGACCAAATTTCATGGAAATTGGGCCAAAAATGTGACTTCTACAGTGTTCACATGTTATGGTTTCACTATATACATATAGAGAAAAATGCCCCGCCCCCTGGCGGCCATGTTTTTTCACCGATCTGGACCATTTTCGAACTCGTCCGAGATATCAATAAAACCAATGTTTTGACCAATTTTCATGACGATTGGGCAAAAATGTGACTTCTAGAGTGTTTACAAGGTTTCTCCATAGCCAAATAAGGAAAACTGCCCCCCCCCCCCTGGCAGCCATGTTATTCAACTGACCGGAACCATTTTCGAACTCAACTCTCATATTAAGTAAGCAAATGTTCTGACCAAATTTCATGAAAATTGAGCCAAAAATGTGTCTTCTAGTGTTCACATGTTTTCACTATATTCATATAGAGAAAAATGCCCCGCCCACTGGCGGCCATGTTTTTTCACCGATCTGGACCATTTTCGAACTTGTCCGGGATATCAATAAAACCAATGTTTTGACCGACTTTCACCATTTTCAGCAGTATTTGTAGTATATTTGTTGCCATAGCAACCAGTATTTTTTTCGTAGGAACAAAATGAAATGACATGCATAATGTCCATATTGCCATCTATTCATGTTTCAAGTTTCATGAAAAAATATTAAGAACTTTAAAAGTTATCGCAGGATACAGAAAAGTGTGACAGGCTCAGAGACTGACGGAGTTACGGACACACAGAGCGCAAACAATAAGTCCCCTCCCGTGAAACCGGTAGGGGACTAATAAACAGCCTTGTATTCAGCAAACGGATATAACTTACAAAACAATAAAACTTAACACAGAACAAGTTTCACTTTTTTCTGATACATTTCGCCTAAATAGGCTTTTTCAAAGTTTGTTTTTACCACAAAGCTAAATTTTCTTTCTATCTCTCAACACAACCAGGGCCCTTAATCTATCAAATCTGCCGCCGAATTTCGGCGGCAGTCCCCCACCTGAAAAGTATATTTCCCCCCCCCCCAAACTGATTTTGTTCGCTTCAGAAAATGAGAAAAAAATTGCTGATTTATGGTTGAAAATTGACTCCAATATATCACTGTCCGTTATATTGCGTTGTCCAATATATCACAAATCGGCTATGGTTATGGCTCCCAAAAATGTGACAAGCATAATCCCCAAATAACATGTTTTAATCTGAGAATTTGCGGAGATAAAATCAGGTACAAGCTAGTATTTTACCCTTTTTTCACCCACTTTAATTTTCTGTTTAATCCGACATTCATAATCCAGTTTTGACCAGATTGTTTGGTTTCATTGTACATCACTGTAACACCTGTGTACTGCGATAAACAATAACTCCTCTTGCCAAACATCAGGTCATTTTGGGTGTTAACATTCTCTCTTGAAATTGCTTTGAACTGCCGAAAAATACCACCAGTGCACTCATGAAGGTGTATACAATTTTAACTGTAAATGTCACAAGTCAATACTGACTTATCTCAACAATCTTTGCGCGTTAGATACAGTGTAAACTACTTACTTTTAATTGAGAGGCAAAGCTCCCTCAGTTTGTCAAAATGCACCATGCTTTCCATGAGGATAAGATAACGTCATTGTTGTTATTTTGTACATGGGGTCTAATTTGTGCATGCTTTCTTGAACAATGAAACTTGTTTTCGGATTACAAATTTAATTATACGCATTTGAAAATACTTACATGGAATAATGTTTTGTTTTATACCAATGAATAACATGGATATAACACATACTTCAATAAGGTAAGAAAATAGCGTGTTTTGAGATTACCAAATTATGCTAATGCATACTTAAACATGCAATAATAACCTGAAAATTTATATTGCGCGCCGGATATATCAAGGTCGCGATTTTTGAACCCCTTCAACCGCAATATATTTTGACTTTAAAATAAGATTACTGTTATATAGATTGAGTAAAAGTCCACCTTTCTGTCATATAGACAGTCACATATATAGAAATATATGTTTATAACAGTTCAACACAGTTGTTGTGTTTTATTATCAAAATTCCCCCATTTACAAAAAAATCCCCCTCCTAAGGGCTGCGGACCCCTTCCCCCAAAGTAGTGTGAGGGCGCTGACAAAGATTGTATATTAAATTGTATTTCTGTGTCAATTTATATTTAATATCCCTAAAGGATACGAAACTGAGTAATAAAAGTTAAATCAATTAAGCTGTTTTATGTGAATATTCGAATATTTGATTGAATGTGTTTGCGAATATTCGAATACCAATAAAGGTATTCAATGCCATCCCTACAAGAAAGGCAAGTTAATTCAACAAGGTGGAAAGAAAGCCACTTTTATTCAACAGGATGGAGAGCATAGTTTATTCATCAGGATGGCAAGAAAGACAAGTTTATTAAACATGGTGGACAGAAAGCCAAGTTTATTTAACAGGATGGCAAAAAAATCAAGTTTATTAAACAGTATGGAAAAAAGACAAGTTTAATAAAAAAGGATGGCAAGAAAGGCAAGTTTATTCAACAAGGTGGAAAACAAGAGGGCCTGAAAAGCCCAAAGTCGCTCACCTGAGATTCAAAGGAACTGACCTGTTCTGTGCAGCCCCAGATGTCATTAGAACAATATGTTCTTACCAACTCTCATGACTAGTGGACACCCTGGCAGCCACCTTTTTCAACAGACCAGAACCATTTTCATATACATCCAAGACATCATTTAAACAAATATACTGACAAAGTTTCATGAAGATTCATAAGTCCATATAAGGAAAAATGCCCCGCCCACTGGTGGCCATGTTTTTCAAGCAACTGGAACCATTTTCGCACTTGTCCAAAATATCATTGGGACAAATCTTCTGACAAAGTTTCATGATGAACGTACAATAAATACGGCTTCTAGAGTGTTAACAAGGTTTAACTGTAGCTATATAAGGAAAAATGCCACGCCCCTTGGCGGCCATGTTTTTCCACCAACCGGAACCATTTTGGATCTTATCCAAGATGTCATTGGGACAAATCATCTGACCAAGTTTCATGATGATCGGACAATAAATGTGGCCTCTAGAGTGTTAACAAAGTTTTACAAAAGCATGATATATAGCCATATTAGTAAAAATGCCCCGCCCCCTGGTGGCCATGTTTTTTAAGCAACCAAAACCATTTTCGAACTCATCCAAGATATCATTAGGACAAATCTTCTGACCAAGTTTCATGAAGATCGAAAAATAAATGTGGCCTCTAGAGTGTCAACAAGGTTTTAATATAGCCATATAAGGAAAAATGCCCCGCCCCCTGGCGGCCATGTTTTTCAACCAACGGGCATCATTTTTTAACTTGTCCAAGATATTATTGGGATGAATCTTCTGACTAAGTTTCATGAAGATAGGACAATAAATGTGACCTCTAGAGTGTTAACAAGATTTTACTATAGCCATATAAGGAAAAATGCCCCGCCCCTTGGCAGCCATGTTTTTCAAGCAAACGTAACCATTTTCGAACTCATCCAAGATATCATTAAGACCAATCTTCTGACCAAATTTCATTAAGATTGGACAATAAATGTGGCCTCTAGAGTGATCACAAGGTTTTACTATAGCCATAGCCATATTAGGAAAAATGCCCCGCCCCTTGGCAGCCATGTTTTTCAAGCAAACGTAACCTTTTTGAACTCATCCAAGATATCATACAGACCAATCTTCTGACCAAATTTCATGAAGATTGGACAATAAATGTGGCCTGTAGAGTGTTAACAAAGTTTTACTATAGCCATATAAGGAAAACTGCCCCGCCCCCTGGCAGCCATGTTTTTTCACCGATCTGGACCATTTTCGAACTCATCCGAGATATCAATGAAACCAATGTTTTGACCAAGTTTCATGATGATTGGGAAAAAATTGTGACTTCTAGAGTGTTCACAAGGTTTCTCTAAAGCCATATAAGGAATACTGCCCCTTCCCCTGGCGGCCATGTTTTTCAACGGACCGGAACCATTTTTGAACTCAACCAACATATCATTTAGACAAACATTTTGACAAAGTTACATGAAGATTGGGCATCAAATGTGACTTCTTCAGTGTTCACAAGGTTTTTCTTTTTTTTTACCTAGTGACCTAGTTTTTGACCCAGCATGACCCAGTTTCGAACTCAGTCGAGGTATCAATGGGACAAATGTTCTGACCAAATTTCATGAAGATCAGACAATAAATGTGGCCTCTAGAGTGTTCACAAGGCAAAATGTTGACGACGCAAGACGCACATCGGACAAAAGGCGATCACAAAAGCTCACCATGAGCACGTTGTGCTCAGGTGAGCTAACAAACAAGTTTATTCAACAGGATGGAGAGCAAAGTTTATTCAAAAGGATGGCAAGAAAGGCTAGTTAATTCAACAATGTGGAAGAGCCAAGTTTATTCAACATGATGGGGAGCAAAGTTTATTCAACAGTGTGGAAAGAAAGCAAAGTTTATTCAACAGGATGGCAACGAAGCCAAGTTTATTCAATAGTATTGTGAATAGACAAGTTTATTCAAAAGGGTGGCAAGAAAGGCAAGTTAATTCAACAGGATGGAAAGAAAGTGAAGTTTATTCAACAGGATGGAAAGAAAGCCAAGTTTATTCAACAGTATTGTAAATAGACAAGTTTATTCAAAAGGGTGGCAAGAAAGCCAAGTTTATTCAACAGGATGGAAAGAAAGCCAAGTTTATTCAACAGAATGGCCAGAAAGGCAAGTTTATACAACATGATGACAAGAGAGACATTTTTTTTCAACAGGATGGCAAGAAAAACTAATTTATTCAACAGTGTGGAAATACCAATAAGTGTATCACACTGGGCGTAATTTTGTCAATCCAAGCATGATGATAGATTAAAGTTCATTAATGTGTTCGTTAAATTACAAACACAAAGAAAAACTGATATCCTTTCATCTCATTAAGTGCTACTGAACAACAGGCAAAAAAGTAACCAAGGAAAGTTTAACATACATGTGCATTCAGGTTCTGTTTTTAGACAAGTCAATGACTCAAAGTGCAAGAGAATCATATTTACGAAGCATGTACACATGCCACTAAGTTTGAATTATCTAAAAAATTTGATAATTTCTTAATTTTCAATATTGTGCTTCACATGCATTTACTTCATGAAATTTTCAACAGACTGGAGCAATTTTTGAACTCATCCAAGATATCATTAGAACAAATCTTTGATGAAGATTGGACTATTAATTAAATGGCAGCATTTTTTTTTTACCAACCAGAACCATTTTCAAACTCGTCCAAGATGTCATTGGCACAAATCTTCTGATAACATTTCATACAGATCAGACAATAAATGAGGCCTCTAGAATGTTAACAAGGCAAATGTTGATGCTGCAGAACGCATGACAGAAAAAGGCAATCACAAAAGCTCACCATGAGCACATTGTGCTCAGGTGAGCAATAAATAAGGCAATCGCATCAACAAAGATAAAAGTTCTTTTCAAAAATATCTTCCTTTGAAGAGTAATTCCTTACTTTCAAATAAAAATAAAAACAAGCAGTACTACAGATATATGGCAACAAGCATGCCTTTATAAGACCAGTGAAAGATTTGCCATGTTCATACTTGAGAAGTGCTCTGCGGGCCACTGCCACAGCATAGCTGTCTATCAGCATGCGGCCATCCATCTTTAGATGCTCCCCAGAAAGACACGAGTTGCCAGTGCCAAACGCAACCATCTCTGGCTTCAAACTATCCACTGCAAGAAACAACATACAGACTCTTAAGATTAAATTGTTTTGCATCCGGACTTAACTGTTCAATGGGCACACACAAAAAACTACCCTAATGTATTCTTTGTCTATATTAATTCAATATCTGTACAGAAAGTGTTAAAGCCTGTGTCTTACATCCCCTGTTGATGATGAAGGCAGCAAAGGAATGGCGTGCCTGGTGTAGGTCGGCACTGCGGCACTGTGAGATCAGATCCTCCAGCTTGCGGTAGCATTCCTTGGCAATCAGGTCCTCCCAGTGATCCTTCCTCACCAGCTGAAGATCCAGAAAAACATACAGAGCAAATATGTTATGTGCACACCTGATTCTTGGTATGCATATCAGATCCTGTGTATACACATCAGATCCTGTGTATACACATCCGATTCTGTGTATACACATCAAATCCTGTGTATGCATATCAGATTCTGTGTATGCACATCAGATCCTGTGTATACACATCAGATCCCGTATAAACACATCAGATCCTGTGTATACACATCAGATCCTGTGTATACACATCAGATCCTGTGTATGCACATCAGATCCTGTGTATACACATCAGATCCTGTGTATGTACATTGGATCCTGTGTAAACACATCAGATCCTGTGTATACACATCAGATCTTGTGTATACACATCAGATCCTGTATATTCACATCAGATCCTGTATATACACAACAGATACTGTGTATACACATCAGATACTGTGTATACACATCAGATCCTGTATATACACATCAGATCCTGTATATACACATCAAATCCTGTATACACAAATCTGATACTGTGTATACACATCAGATCCTGAATATTCACATCAGATCCTGTATTTACACATCTAATACTGTGTATACACATTAGATCCTGTATATACACATCAGATCCTGTGTATACACATCAGATCTTGTGCATACACATCAGATCCTGTATATTCACATCAGATCCTGTATATTCACATCAGATCCTGTATATTCACATCAGATACTGTGTATACACATTAGATCCTGTGTAAACACATCAGATTATAAGTATGCACATCAGATCCTGTGTATGCACATCAGATACTGTGTATACACATCAGATCCTGTGTATACACATCTGATCCTGTGTATACACATCAGATCCTGTGTATACACATCTGATCCTGTGTATGCACATCAGATCCTGTGTATGTACATCAGATACTGTGTATACACATCAGATCCTGTATATGCACATCAGATTCTGTATATACACATCAGATCCTTTGTATGCTTATAAGATCATGAGTTTACACGTCAAATCCTTCATATGCATATCAGATATATTAAATACACATCAGATCCTTTATATGCTTATAAGAACATGTGTATAAGTCATTGGGAGCTAGCAATTTGTCAGAAGAATGGCCAAAGAAATTCTGAATTCTGATATGCAGAACCTACAGTCAATGGCTGCCAAAAAAAGGGAACCATTCTTCTTGTTGTCAAACCAACATTAGTAGTAAATTCTGCCAGTTTTATACAATAACATTGAACAACTTCATCTCTAGGAACCTAATTCAAGGACTAATAGAAACCCTAATAAGATCCAACATGAATATTGCACCTCCTCATTATGTGGATCCTTTACTACCAAAAGCATACAAAAAAGAGGCAAGTTTATACTTGATTTGCTTGAATATGAGCCAGGACTCGGGTCATTCGAAATTGGGTCTTTAATTCCTTGGAAGTGTTATAACTGCATGAAGAACCAGGGAACTAGGATGGCTGTCAGGGCTTACAAAATCAATTTTAAATTTTTACTGTGTTTTAGCAGTCGATGAAGGGACAAGAGAATATTTTACAATGCGTTGTATACAGTCAAAACTGAGAACAGCAGTCAACAGGTGCCCCCTGTTCTTGTATCACCACTTTTAAGATGGTTGGTAGTATTTCTATGTCGTTAACTACCCTGTCGTTCCCACACAGTGTAAAATAAAGGCTCATTGCCGATAACTAAGCATACATGTAATAACATTTATAACTTTTATTAAACAATAAATGATAGTATCTTCGAAATCGATTTAATTGTATACCTATTTATAAACTTAATATATGACTTTCACAACGATAGTATTGTCATTTACTCATGCATCTCATTCAGTAAATGCGACACTTCGTATTACATTTATTGGGAGATATTTTAAATAAAGGTTGATACGTGTCATCGACATAACGTCCAAACCAGTATAAAAAGCGGATCAGCTGTCATAAACCGAAAGTACAATATAACTGTAATCTTGTAAACATTTATTTAGTTTGTTATAAAAGTTGCAGTTCAATATCTATTTTGCCTCACTAGACTATCAATAATCCTTTTATTGTTTTCTTATAACAACACTCTCCAGCTAAGTGTTGTTTTTAACACCTTATAAGCAATAAAGATCCATTGACTTTGTCACGCACTCATGCTTTGTCGTTATGACTGCAGCCAATAATTGCTACTTATTCAAATTGTTATTGTCACTTGAACGTGTTAAGTTGTTCTCAGTCAAAAGATGACTTTCTGAGTGAAATATACTAGCCATCGGCCGTTTTGGACAGTTGATCGTTATTTTCGTTGGGGGAATCCAAGCTGACCATTGTCTGCAGTTGACTGTTGTTCACTTGACCGCTAGGTCAGTTTTAACAGTCATAAATTCCTTGAAGAACAAGTTGTGACTAGCTTTTTAAAAACAGACAAGTTGAACAATATGCAATTTTGTCATCTCTAAAACTGAAATATGGGAAGGGATTTTTCAAGGCAATATTTGAAAGATTTTTTTGGGGATAAGAGATCATTTTTTAAACATTGGTTACATGTATGATAGACAAAAAGATCTGTATGGAAAGATGTAAGATAATGTAGATGCAATGTTCTAGACGCAACCCTTCCCCCTCTGTTTGCCATATAAAAGGTGAAGGTAGACACATACGTGTTCTCCAATTAGAAGAGCTTCCAGAGCAGTCTCCAGTGCCATCTCACGAGCCTCACGTTTTGTCTTCGCCGTCTCCTCACTCACAACACGCCCACCTATCGTCACCTTACCTATAAACCTATGAAAAAAATGAGCATCGATAAAGTGTATATACCTATAAGTATTTCCTGGCAATTTTGAAAACACATTAACAAAACTAGTATATCTACTGGTATTATCTAGAATATATTTATATTTTCTTGAATCGTTGCAAATGACATGTGGGACATTACATGACATCATGAAAATGCCCATAACCCTGGAGTGTCTTAGCCAATTTAATATTTTTGTTTTCCAATCAACTCCAAAATAAATCACTATTTCAATCGACTAAAAACTGAAAACTAGAAAATAAGTCATTAAGTCAAGTTTTTCATGACGCGGCCAATATATATTGTACTTTCAGTGTGAAAAAAAAACTTTGTCACGACTAACTATCCTATATCTACAAGGAAACTGTAGTATAATACTACAGTTACAGTCATGTATATGTATATAAAACATGTTTGACAAAGAATGAAATAATCAAAGATACATTATAATATTAAGAATAGCTTTTCTCATTGGGTTTAATGAGATAATGCTAAGATACATTCTCCCCTTATAGAAGCCTACCTGAACAGTTCATCCAACACTTGCACTACACTCCCCCTTTACAGCACCCTTACCAAACAGTCCATCCAACACTTGCACTACATTCTCCCCTTACAGCAGCCTACCCAAACAGTCCATCCAACACTTGCACTACATTCTCCCCTTACAGCAGCCTACCTGAACAGTCCATTCAACACATGCACTACATTCTTCCCTTACAGCAGCCTACCTGAACAGTCCATCCAACACATGCACTACATTCTCCCCTTACAGCAGCCTACCTGAACAGTCCATTCATCACTTGCACTACACTCTCCCCTTACAGCAGCCTACCCCAAACAGTCCATCCATCACTTGCACTGCATTCTCCCTTTGCCTATCCAAACAGTCCACCCATCACTTGCACTACACTCTCCCCTTAGAGCAGCCTACCCGAACAGTCCATCCAACACTTGCACTACATTCTTCCCTTACAGCAGCCTACCTGAACAGTCCATCAAACACGTGCACTACATTCTCCCCTTACAGCAGCCTACCTGAACAGTCAATCAAACACGTGCACTACATTCTTCCCTTACAGCAGCCTACCCAAACAGTCCATCCAACACTTGCACTACATTCTCCCCTTACAGCAGCCTACCCGAACAGTCCATCCATCACTTGCACTACATTCTCCCCTTACAGCAGCCTACCCGAACAGTCCATCCAACACTTGCACTACATTCTCCCCTTACAGCAGCCTACCCAAACAGTCCATCCATCACTTGCACTACACTCTCCCCTTACAGCAGCCTACCTGAACAGTCCATCCAACACTTGCACTACAATCTCCCCTTACAGCAGCCTACCCAAACAGTTCATCCATCACTTGCACTACACTCTCCCCTTACAGCAGCCTACCCGAACAGTCCATCCATCACTTGCACTACCTTCTCCCCTTACAGCAGCCTATCCAAACAGTCCATCAATCACTTGAACTACACTCTCCCCTTACAGCAGCCTACCCGAACAGTCCATCCATCACTTGCACTACATTCTCCCCTAACAGCAGCCTATCCAAACAGTCCATCAATCACTTGAACTACAATCTCCCCTTAAAGCAGCCTACCCAAACAGTCCATCCATCACTTGCACTACATTCTCCCCTTACAGCAGCCTATCCAAACAGTCCATCAATCACTTGAACTACCTTCTCCCCTTACAGCAGCCTATCCAAACAGTCCATCCATCACTTGCACTACACTCTCCCCTTACAGCAGCCTACCCAAACAGTCCATCTATCACTTGCACTACATTCTCCCCTTACAGCAGCCTACCCAGACAGTCCATCCATCACTTCCACAACATTCTCCCTTACAGCAGCTTACCCGAACAGTCCATCCATCACTTGCACAACATTCTCCCCTCAGAGCAGTCTACCTGAACAGTTTATCAAACACTTGCACTACTCTCTCCCCTAACAGCAGCCTACCCGAACAGTCCATCCATCACTTGCACTACATTCTCCCCTCAGAGCAGTCTACCTGAACAGTTTATCAAACTACATTCTCCCCTTACAGCAGCTTATCCAAACAGTCCATCCATCACTTGCACTACACTCTCCCGTTACAGAAGCCTACCCTAACAGTCCATCCATCACTTGCACTACATTCTCCCTTACAGCAGCATACCCAAACAGTCCATCCATCACTTTCACTACATTCTCCCTTACAGCAGCTTACCCGAACAGTCCATCCATCACTTGCACTACATTCTCCCCTTAGAGCAGTCTACCTGAACAGTTTATCAAACACTTGCACTACACTCTCCCCTTACAGCAGCCTACCCAAACAGTCCATCCATCACTTGCACTACATTCTCCCTTACAGCAGCATACTCAAAGTCCATCAAACACTTGCACTACTCTCTCCCCTTACAGCAGCCTACCCAAACAGTCCATCCATCACTTGCACTACATTCTCCCCTTACAGCAGCCAACCCAAACAGTCTATCCATCACTTTCACTACATTCTCCCTTACAGCAGCTTAACCGAACAGTCCATCCATCACTTGCACTACATTCTCCCCTTAGAGCAGTCTACCTGAACAGTTTATCAAACACTTTCACTACACTCTCCCCTTACAGCAGCCTACCCAAACAGTCCATCAAACACTTGCACTACACTCTCCCCTTACAGCAGCCTACCCAAACAGTCCATCCAACACTTGCACTACATTCTTCCCGTACAGCAGCCTACGCAAACAGTCCATCCAACACTTGCACTACTCTCTCCCCTTACAGCAGCCTACCCAAACATTCCATCCATCACTTGCACTACATTCTCCTCTACAGCAGCTTACCCAAATGGTCCATCCAACACTTGCACGCCACCAGGTTTCCCGCATTTCCTCAAGTATTCCTCCAGTATGCGGTTCAAATCCCGCTTCTGAGGAGGGGGCTGATACTCCCCACTTGCTCCATGGGTAACAGGCGGGAAACCCTTGGCAGCTGACTGTGACAATCATTCAAAACCATTGCACTTGTTTTGATATAATTTTTAACAGCTTCCAATGATTTTGATTGACCCCATTCCCTGCATTTTGATGGTAGTAAATTGTAATTGCCTTTCAATTGTTGACCATTGTCCATGAACACATGTGCCATGTCATGCAAAAAGAGGTCCTTAGAACCTATGTGAACAGAGCAGCTCTAGGTATGCCTCTGCACCATACATTCAGCCTTAGAACCTATCAGAACAGAACAGCTCTAGGTATGCCTCTGCACCATACATTCACAGAGCAGCTCTAGGTATGCCTCTGCACCATACATTCAGCCTTAGAACCTATCAGAACAGAACAGCTCTAGGTATGCCTCTGCACCATACATTCACAGAGCAGCTCTAGGTATGCCTCTGCACCATACAGAGCAGCTCTAGGTATGCCTCTGCACCATACAGAGCAGCTCTAGGTATGCCTCTGCACCATACAGAGCAGTCTAGGTATGCCTCTGCACCATACATTCACAATGTTCGCTTATGAGACCATAAAACTTTGTGTGACTTAATAGCAGATATGAATGCACCTGATCAGACTGCCTGAGCTAGGCTGCATTCATATGGCATAATAGCAATTTTCTAAATTCACTGAAGATGTGGAAAGCATTTATGGTGTTTTGGGTAAAGTTCTTAATGTAAATTAAAACAAAGCCACATAAGCTGAGAGATTAACACAAACTGTAGAACCAAATAACTCCCAAAAGGGTGAATTCCTGAGAGTTGACATTATTGTTTGAGTGAAATAAGTGTCTTCAAAATATTGAGAAATAATAGCTTTTGTATAACAAATGGAGGATCATTGTGGCAACCTTTTGACACAGTCCAAGTGCCTAAGGACTTTCAAAATGAAATGGCATCCAAAATTCCTTGTGTAATTTTAACCACAAAACTCAGCACTGTTCCCTTTACTGTTTAACTTCACATGGGTATAACAACCTCATTTATAATATATTTGTTTCCATTAAAGTCAGCTATATGAATACAAAAATAACATTGCGGAAAAATGGATTTCTGATTACATCACAATTGCACATGGATTTATCACCAAACAAGGGGCAACATCTCATCATTAAAAGTCCTTGTAGACTTGTCTGCACATTTGGTGATTTACCCTCAAAATGATTCCCTTATCATTTAGACCCTTCAAACAACCAAGCCAAGAGATATTTGTTTCATTGCATAAAAAATATATTAAAATCTATGGCTGGCAAGTATAATTAACCCCCACCAAGATATTTGCAATAAAATGCCATTTATCCTGTCGGATTTCTTAATGTGATTCAAACACATTTTCAGCTAAGGAAAATTAACTGATCACAAAGATGTTCACTCAAACTTATAATTTTCTGAATAGCTATTGCAACATTATTTTAAATATACAATATTTCACTGGTAAGACTGAAAAATGATAAAAGGACAAAAGACAATTCTGTCAATGATGAAAAAAATCACTGCAATAAACAATGACAGTCAATACAGTAGTTGTAGTTAAATGATAGGGAAGAAAATTTTGCAAAAGTTGTTCTCAGTATTTCCAGAGACAAAGTTATTTGCAGACTTGAAATAAAATTTTGCTATGCTTAAAAAAAACTCCTTTCATTATTTATTTCTAAACAAGAGTGCCTAAAGGCCTAAAATCGCTCACCTGAGAAACAAATGACTGACCTGTTCTGTGCAGCCCAAGATATCAAAAGAACAAATATTCTGACCAAGTTTCAGGAAGATATAAGTATAATTTACTATAAATGTGACTTTTAGAGTGTTAACAAGGTTTTACTAAAGCCAAATAGGGAAAACTGACCTGGCCCCCAGGCATGGCGAAATTAGAAAAAATCTGCCGGTCATCCGGACAGGCATTTCAGAAAATGTGCCGGTCCGGAGAAAATTTAGCCGGACCGTAAAGCAACAACAACTTAACTAGAAAATTCAAAAATGGCAGCGATCACATCTTGATCTCTTTATTCAACCGGCCGTTAAATTGATTTTAATCGCTTAGAGGTTACACTGGCAGCTAATTGGTGTTAATCGGTTGTGTAATGTCAATCATGTTGTGAAAAATTCGCGTGTCAGTTTTTATTACATGTATTCCCTATTAGAACGGTTCGGTGCGATAATTTCAATAACGTATGTGCAAGCCAAATAATTATCAAATTTAAGTTATTCGAAACGATTTAAACATTCTTACTTTAATATGATTGCAGTTTGGAGCGGCTGTTAAAATATACTGCGCACAGTACAAAACACTTTACCTGACATTTAATGATTAAGGCATTTCATTTTTCAGAACGTTTACTAGTAATTAATTAAATAAAAAAGACGATTTATTTACATGCTAACGCAGTGTAATTGTTAACAGAGATTCATTTTCATTTTTGACCAGTATCAGAAAGTCCCCGGGTAGCACGTTTTTTTACATG